>NW_027098412.1:0-60000 GCF_019320115.1 Miscanthus floridulus | reverse complement strand
TTGGCAATTTTGTAGGAATTTATTTACACATTCAAAAATTCTGAAAATTTTTGTGTAGCTTCTGTACATGTTCTAGTATGATTTAAAAATTTGAAACTTGGAATTTGAATAAATTTTTAATGTTCAAATATTTGGTCCATTAATTGAAAAATGCAATTTCCATGATTTTTGTAGGTCACTATATAACTCCAAAAATTATGAAATTTATTTTGGTACACTAATTTATCATGAGGAAGCTTACATAAAAATTTGAGCTTAATTGGACAAAGTTTATTTTATACCTAATGTAGACTTAATTATTTATTTAATTATTTATTCATTTAATTAATGTTTAATCAATTAGGATTAGTTTGACTTTTGATTTGATTGTTGACCTTGGGTCATTAACTTATAATGATCCTTAGTACCTTAATTAGTATTTGAACTAATATCTAATTTGTGATTAGTAAAGCTTAATGACATTTCATGTGATAACAAAATTCATTAACAAGCTAACTTGTCGAAACCCTAAGTGTTGATTAGTGTTGGATCTTGTTTTGGTCATGTTTTGTGACTAGTAGCGTTCCAAGATCCGTTAGGTCAAGTCACATGTGTGGTTCTTAATGATAGGATTTCAGGTTGGTTTTGTTGGCTTACAACTGTACCGCGAAATCAAATCGTTTGCGGGTGTTTTTACATTTTATGTACTGTGGAAGCATCATGTTTACATTATCATCATGTTAAAGCATATGTTATCATTTCGTGTAGAATCCGAGAACGAAACGATTCTAGTTGAGCAAGTTCTGGAAGAATCCCCGGTTGTCACGGGATTTGATAATTGTGGTCCTAATCCGGAACCGGAAATCGTCAACGAAGGCAAGCCCCGGTTTATGCATTAAGCCCTTACCTTGTTTACTTTGAAAAGTTATCACCTATGTTATTTATTGCATTAAGTTGTTTAATTCAAATGTTACCTACTTGATGCATTACCTACCTTGATAATTGTTTACCATCCTTGAAGATGTTTTCGTTTATAAAGGCGTAGTGTGCTTAGTATGCTTTATGATAGGCTTTCAAAGCAAAAGTTTTGATACAATCAAAGATGGCATACTGGCCAAAGAAAGAAAGAATGTAGAATGAATTAGAGACTAGTCGGGTGACTTATCTTGAATGTTGGGTAATGTTACCGACTATGTCGCTTAAAGGCCACTCATTGTGGATCTTCTGAACGAGACACTTTGTAGTACTGGTCACATACTCCGGTAAGCCTACTTCGGCTAATCCGATACTAAGACGAATGCCCGCGCACTGGGAGTGGAGAGATGGCGGGAGTAGCGTGTACCCTCGTGGCTGGAATGTGGCCGGATTTGAGGTGTGCTGTACTCTCGGGTGGCGTGGAGACGGCTTAGTATAGGAGGATCCTGTAGCGAGGTTGATATATGCAAGATTAAGTTCTACATATGTCGTGTGATAAGGAATCCCCAGCTGGGACCTGAATCAATTCGAATTGCCGGTGCTCCGCGGATATGGAGACTCGATTCATTACAGAAGCAATGTAGTACTGGTGAATTACTAAAATATGAGAAAAAGAATGGAATGGGAAGGAATGGAATATGGGAAATGTATATTTAGTTGAGATAATGAACTAAAAGAACTTAGTGGTAAACTTGAAAATAGAATGAAGGATAGTAAGCTTTTGGCAAAGAACTTTTGAATCTTGTTACATCCTTACCTTGCCCCAAATCCCTGCATCTCTAAAGTATTACACCCCGTTACGTCGGGTTAGTCTTGTTGAGTACCTTTGTACTCAGGGTTTGTTAACCCTTGTTGCAGGTGAGTCGCATGCGCAGGCTTGTTTTGGTCCCTGCTGCATGTCAGTGTTTGAAGTCAACGATGATGATGAGGAGTAATGAATGGCCTTTGGACAAGGCACTAGTTTGTTTGATAAATAAAGTTAATGTAATATTATCCCGCTACTATGGTTGTATAACACTTATGGTATTGTAAGTTTGAAAACAACTGGTTTGTAATTATGTTATCTTAAGACTTCCGCTATCTTTTACTCTGGTATATATTTGAATAAACTGTTGTAATCTGCAATGACTGTGATTGGGATCCTGTTTGAAAAGAGAATCGTGGATGATTCGGGTCTCCCTAGGACACCCGACAGACCTGTTGAGTTGTTGGGAACTCTTGTACGCTATCCGAGGTCTGTTAAGACAACGATAGGTGCATGTGGGCCCAATTTCTTAGGAGGTTCTGCCACAGCTGGTATCAGAGCAGTTCCCATCTAAGATCATTGTAGGTTACTTTGGAAAACCTTCAAAATGATTTGGATCAATGAAAGTGAATATGATATTTTGAAAGTTCAATTTCTTTCTTCTTACCTATGATCTAGCCTCAATCCTGACTTATTTGAAAAGTTTGTGGCGGATAATATGATTAGGTTTGTCCTATGTAATATAAAAATCTAGTACTTATGGTTATATTAATCTTTTGTACGTAGATTCGTAAGATCGATTCATGCATCATGCTTGAGCACATTGCATAATAATTCCCCTTAATAATGGTTGGGTAAGTAATGTCAATCCCATTCTTGCTAACCTCCGTTATCCTCAAGCTATTCTTATAGTCCTACCCTAAATTCTTCAGGCTATGGCAAAGACCAAGAAAACCGCACGCAAGTCCACAGGACCTCATGGAGTCCCTCGTCACCAATTGGCACCAAGAAATCACGAGCTTGGTGAAGGAAGTTCCAAGAACCTAGGAGAGGAAGGATCTTCGAGCAACCCCGCCAACGTCGAGAACCTTAACAAGGAGCTCAACACTCTTCGTCGAGCTCATGCCAAAGACCGAGAAGAGCTGGCGGAAATGCAAAGGGGCATCACCATGACCATGGAGCTGCGGAATGAAGCCTGGACACGAGAAGATGCGGCCAATGAACGCGTCAATGAGTTGGAGTTCTACGTAGAGGACCTGGAGATGGACAATGCCATTCTTCACGAGAATGTCCATATGCTGTATGCTCAACTTCATCCTCCTCATGGGGATGGTGAAGTTACCGATGAAGAAATGATTGTAGCTCCAGGGGAAGTCGAGAATGAAGAAGAGGAGGAGGACCCTGAGGAGTTAGTGTACTTCTCAGATGAAGATGAGGTTTCGTCTGATACGGGCACGGATGCCGAAGACTGAAAGCTTGGAGTAGTAGTAGTTCCTTTACGGCTTTCCTAGAGAACCAGGGTTGTCTTGTGGGATGCAAGACATGTAATCTAAATAAGAACCCTTTGTAGTATGCAACCTTTTAAAAGCTTTCAATAAAGAATAATGTAAGTAAATGTGTTTCTCTAACAGATGCATTTACTTACATTATTCTTTATTGAAAGCTTTTAAAAGGTTGCATACTACAAAGGGTTCTTATTTAGATTACATGTCTTGCATCCCACAAGACAACCCTGGTTCTCTAGGAAAGCCGTAAAGGAACTACTACTACTCCAAGCTTTCAGTCTTCGGCATCCGTGCCCGTATCAGACGAAACCTCATCTTCATCTGAGAAGTACACTAACTCCTCAGGGTCCTCCTCCTCTTCTTCATTCTCGACTTCCCCTGGAGCTACAATCATTTCTTCATCGGTAACTTCACCATCCCCATGAGGAGGATGAAGTTGAGCATACAGCATATGGACATTCTCGTGAAGAATGGCATTGTCCATCTCCAGGTCCTCTACGTAGAACTCCAACTCATTGACGCGTTCATTGGCCGCATCTTCTCGTGTCCAGGCTTCATTCCGCAGCTCCATGGTCATGGTGATGCCCCTTTGCATTTCCGCCAGCTCTTCTCGGTCTTTGGCATGAGCTCGACGAAGAGTGTTGAGCTCCTTGTTAAGGTTCTCGACGTTGGCGGGGTTGCTCGAAGATCCTTCCTCTCCTAGGTTCTTGGAACTTCCTTCACCAAGCTCGTGATTTCTTGGTGCCAATTGGTGACGAGGGACTCCATGAGGTCCTGTGGACTTGCGTGCGGTTTTCTTGGTCTTTGCCATAGCCTGAAGAATTTAGGGTAGGACTATAAGAATAGCTTGAGGATAACGGAGGTTAGCAAGAATGGGATTGACATTACTTACCCAACCATTATTAAGGGGAATTATTATGCAATGTGCTCAAGCATGATGCATGAATCGATCTTACGAATCTACGTACAAAAGATTAATATAACCATAAGTACTAGATTTTTATATTACATAGGACAAACCTAATCATATTATCCGCCACAAACTTTTCAAATAAGTCAGGATTGAGGCTAGATCATAGGTAAGAAGAAAGAAATTGAACTTTCAAAATATCATATTCACTTTCATTGATCCAAATCATTTTGAAGGTTTTCCAAAGTAACCTACAATGATCTTAGATGGGAACTGCTCTGATACCAGCTGTGGCAGAACCTCCTAAGAAATTGGGCCCACATGCACCTATCGTTGTCTTAACAGACCTCGGATAGCGTACAAGAGTTCCCAACAACTCAACAGGTCTGTCGGGTGTCCTAGGGAGACCCGAATCATCCACGATTCTCTTTTCAAACAGGATCCCAATCACAGTCATTGCAGATTACAACAGTTTATTCAAATATATACCAGAGTAAAAGATAGCGGAAGTCTTAAGATAACATAATTACAAACCAGTTGTTTTCAAACTTACAATACCATAAGTGTTATACAACCATAGTAGCGGGATAATATTACATTAACTTTATTTATCAAACAAACTAGTGCCTTGTCCAAAGGCCATTCATTACTCCTCATCATCATCGTTGACTTCAAACACTGACATGCAGCAGGGACCAAAACAAGCCTGCGCATGCGACTCACCTGCAACAAGGGTTAACAAACCCTGAGTACAAAGGTACTCAACAAGACTAACCCGACGTAACGGGGTGTAATACTTTAGAGATGCAGGGATTTGGGGCAAGGTAAGGATGTAACAAGATTCAAAAGTTCTTTGCCAAAAGCTTACTATCCTTCATTCTATTTTCAAGTTTACCACTAAGTTCTTTTAGTTCATTATCTCAACTAAATATACATTTCCCATATTCCATTCCTTCCCATTCCATTCTTTTTCTCATATTTTAGTAATTCACCAGTACTACATTGCTTCTGTAATGAATCGAGTCTCCATATCCGCGGAGCACCGGCAATTCGAATTGATTCAGGTCCCAGCTGGGGATTCCTTATCACACGACATATGTAGAACTTAATCTTGCATATATCAACCTCGCTACAGGATCCTCCTATACTAAGCCGTCTCCACGCCACCCGAGAGTACAGCACACCTCAAATCCGGCCACATTCCAGCCACGAGGGTACACGCTACTCCCGCCATCTCTCCACTCCCAGTGCGCGGGCATTCGTCTTAGTATCGGATTAGCCGAAGTAGGCTTACCGGAGTATGTGACCAGTACTACAAAGTGTCTCGTTCAGAAGATCCACAATGAGTGGCCTTTAAGCGACATAGTCGGTAACATTACCCAACATTCAAGATAAGTCACCCGACTAGTCTCTAATTCATTCTACATTCTTTCTTTCTTTGGCCAGTATGCCATCTTTGATTGTATCAAAACTTTTGCTTTGAAAGCCTATCATAAAGCATACTAAGCACACTACGCCTTTATAAACGAAAACATCTTCAAGGATGGTAAACAATTATCAAGGTAGGTAATGCATCAAGTAGGTAACATTTGAATTAAACAACTTAATGCAATAAATAACATAGGTGATAACTTTTCAAAGTAAACAAGGTAAGGGCTTAATGCATAAACCGGGGCTTGCCTTCGTTGACGATTTCCGGTTCCGGATTAGGACCACAATTATCAAATCCCGTGACAACCGGGGATTCTTCCAGAACTTGCTCAACTAGAATCGTTTCGTTCTCGGATTCTACACGAAATGATAACATATGCTTTAACATGATGATAATGTAAACATGATGCTTCCACAGTACATAAAATGTAAAAACACCCGCAAACGATTTGATTTCGCGGTACAGTTGTAAGCCAACAAAACCAACCTGAAATCCTATCATTAAGAACCACACATGTGACTTGACCTAACGGATCTTGGAACGCTACTAGTCACAAAACATGACCAAAACAAGATCCAACACTAATCAACACTTAGGGTTTCGACAAGTTAGCTTGTTAATGAATTTTGTTATCACATGAAATGTCATTAAGCTTTACTAATCACAAATTAGATATTAGTTCAAATACTAATTAAGGTACTAAGGATCATTATAAGTTAATGACCCAAGGTCAACAATCAAATCAAAAGTCAAACTAATCCTAATTGATTAAACATTAATTAAATGAATAAATAATTAAATAAATAATTAAGTCTACATTAGGTATAAAATAAACTTTGTCCAATTAAGCTCAAATTTTTATGTAAGCTTCCTCATGATAAATTAGTGTACCAAAATAAATTTCATAATTTTTGGAGTTATATAGTGACCTACAAAAATCATGGAAATTGCATTTTTCAATTAATGGACCAAATATTTGAACATTAAAAATTTATTCAAATTCCAAGTTTCAAATTTTTAAATCATACTAGAACATGTACAGAAGCTACACAAAAATTTTCAGAATTTTTGAATGTGTAAATAAATTCCTACAAAATTGCCAAATCTCTGCACTATTCAAAATCAGAAAATAAACAAGGCTCACTGTTCTTCTTCCTCAGCATCACTGACAGCCTGGGCCCGCTGTCAGCGACACAACGAAGCCGCACGGTGGCGCGGCCAATTCCGGTCAGCAAAACGCGCCGGTGGTGACTCTCCGACGATACGGATTGCTCCTACATGATCCTCTACTTCCTACGAATCGAACTCAGCTATCAGAAAGGAATACGGTGCACCGGAGACACCTCCACACCGGGCATGGCGGGCGGAGCACGTCGGTGAACGGCGTAAACACGATGATGGTACAGCAGGGACTAAAGCGAAGTGATAAACACGTTCAGGAGCTTACTGTGATCACGATGGTGGACTCGGTGCAGCCGGAGATGGTCTGGAGCAGCCTGGCCACGGTGAGGCAGTCGCGGCGGAGCTCCGACCGGTCACGGGGAAGATGGGTTACGCCGGGCGATTCCGGCCAACACCAGCGACGTGAGTAAGTCGAGGAGGAGCGCAAGACCAATGCGATCACGTTGACGTAGCTGGGAACGACTGACGCGGCTCGACGAGACCAACGGCGAGCGGCGGAGCTATGCGGTGGCGGAGCAGAGCAGAGGGAAGAAATGGGAGCGACGGCGACGACGGTGGTTATTTATAGCCCGGAAGGAGGCGTACGGTGTCGCCAACGCACGGGCGGACTCGCCACGGTGACAACGGCGTGTCACCGCGCGTGAAAGCGGCGAAGAAGGGCGGCGGCAAGCTGACTGCGTGTCGACGGCGGTGAGCAGTGAGGTGGAGGTGAAATTTTGAAAAATTTACAAAACTGCCATTGCGTCCATTTCTCAAATTACTCTCAAATCTTCAAAAGAAGTTGAAAATCTCCAAAAATGAAAGTTGCTCAACTTTTCAAGTACTACAACTTTGATTTAAGAAACATTTTCAAATTCTACCTCCATTTTGAATTTCACATTTGGGGTACATTTACAGATTTGAATCATTTCAAAATTACTCCAAATTTTGTATGCAACTTGAAAAACTTTGAATACCAAAGTTGATCCTTATAAAATAATCTCCAACTTTGCTTTTTACCTCAACCCCAAATTCCTCATGGATTTTGAATTAGTAAAAAGGGGCAAAAAGGACTTTTATAATTTGAATGTGAATTCAAATTTGATTTGGCTTCCTTTTACTTAGATTTTGATTTTTGACCAGTAACATGGCCCATTAGGGTTATTTGAGTCAAAGGACATATGACCTCACATGATCACATGAAATTTAACCCCTGTGGTCATGATCTGTATTTAGGGTTTTTAAAACACATCACATGAAATAACAACATTATGAAATAAACCTTATTTAGTGAATGCATTCAAAACTTTATACTAAATGAATGCTTTGCAATGCACATGATGACATGTCAAATTGTAGTATTAGGTCAAAACACCAGAGGTGTTACAACCCTTCCCCCTTAAAGAAATCTCGTCCCGAGATTTAAAACTTAAGGCTAAGTAATGGAAAAGGAAATGTGTCAAGCTAACACTTTAAAACTTTATTCAAAAAGACGAGCGAGGGGGTTTTCCATTCTGGAATAGATTCCACTTGCGTATAGAATACCCTTCCAGTTTTCTTCTCAGCCGGACCCTTTTGATGGTTCTGAGCACTGCCCTTGTACTGATTTGGAGCTTGAATAACAGGGGCTTTGGTTGCATCAGAATTGTTTTTCCTAGGATACGGACATTCTCGGGAAAAATGCCCGGGTTTACCACAATTATAGCATGGAAAATTGTGATTCTGAGGAGTAGCATTGCGGTTTGCATTGGCATTGTTCTGCTGCTGTGGTGTTTGATGTGTATAAGGTGTATTAGTTGCAGGGCGAATAAAGATTTGTTGCCTGCTTTGGCCTTGTTGTGGGCGGAATGGCGTACGGCCATGATTCTGAGGATGGTATACTATCTTCTGACGCTTGCCACTTGATGATCCGGAAGCAAATATTTTCCTCTTCTTCGCCTCCTTGTGTCGGCGGTAATTTTCTTCCGAAGCGATAGCAATGTTGATTGTTTCATGGTAAGTTGCATTACCACAGGCTGCCATCATTGTCTGAAGTTTAGTGTTCAAGCCTCGAAGAAAATGATTCTTTTTCTTCCTGTCCGTATTGACATACTCAATAGCATACTGAGACAGGTGGTTGAAACGCCCAACATACTGCATCACTGGGTACTCCCCTTGCTTAAGAGCCAAGAACTCTTCTAACTTCATGGTCATCACACCATCCGGAATATAATGTGCCCTGAAGGCATCCTTGAACTCCCTCCAGTTGATTTGGTGACCAGCGGGCTGTACTGCTACCAAATTTGCCCACCAGGCACCAGCAGCTCCTCGGAGTTGCTGTGCCGCAAACCTTGGTTTTTGAACCTCAGTACAATGGATTAGCTCGAACTTTTGCTCTATTGTCCTAAGCCAATCATCAGCTTCTAAAGGTTCGTCTGCCTTAGAGAATACAGGCGGACGTGTGTCAGTAAAATCCACATAAGTTGACTCGTCGTTTCCATTATTGCGACGGCCACGATTAGGGTATGGTGCCTGCTGGTTCTGTGCCAACTCCCTTAGCAGCCTAGCATTCTCTGCCGTTGCGTTGACAAGTGCGGCTATGGCATCTGCCATAGTCGAGGGCATAGGTGGAGGATTTGGGCACTCATCATCGTCGTGCGAGCCACTAGCACCAGTTCGGGTGATAGGACGAGGCATCTGTTAGAGAAACACATTTACTTACATTATTCTTTATTGAAAGCTTTTAAAAGGTTGCATACTACAAAGGGTTCTTATTTAGATTACATGTCTTGCATCCCACAAGACAACCCTGGTTCTCTAGGAAAGCCGTAAAGGAACTACTACTACTCCAAGCTTTCAGTCTTCGGCATCCGTGCCCGTATCAGACGAAACCTCATCTTCATCTGAGAAGTACACTAACTCCTCAGGGTCCTCCTCCTCTTCTTCATTCTCGACTTCCCCTGGAGCTACAATCATTTCTTCATCGGTAACTTCACCATCCCCATGAGGAGGATGAAGTTGAGCATACAGCATATGGACATTCTCGTGAAGAATGGCATTGTCCATCTCCAGGTCCTCTACGTAGAACTCCAACTCATTGACGCGTTCATTGGCCGCATCTTCTCGTGTCCAGGCTTCATTCCGCAGCTCCATGGTCATGGTGATGCCCCTTTGCATTTCCGCCAGCTCTTCTCGGTCTTTGGCATGAGCTCGACGAAGAGTGTTGAGCTCCTTGTTAAGGTTCTCGACGTTGGCGGGGTTGCTCGAAGATCCTTCCTCTCCTAGGTTCTTGGAACTTCCTTCACCAAGCTCGTGATTTCTTGGTGCCAATTGGTGACGAGGGACTCCATGAGGTCCTGTGGACTTGCGTGCGGTTTTCTTGGTCTTTGCCATAGCCTGAAGAATTTAGGGTAGGACTATAAGAATAGCTTGAGGATAACGGAGGTTAGCAAGAATGGGATTGACATTACTTACCCAACCATTATTAAGGGGAATTATTATGCAATGTGCTCAAGCATGATGCATGAATCGATCTTACGAATCTACGTACAAAAGATTAATATAACCATAAGTACTAGATTTTTATATTACATAGGACAAACCTAATCATATTATCCGCCACAAACTTTTCAAATAAGTCAGGATTGAGGCTAGATCATAGGTAAGAAGAAAGAAATTGAACTTTCAAAATATCATATTCACTTTCATTGATCCAAATCATTTTGAAGGTTTTCCAAAGTAACCTACAATGATCTTAGATGGGAACTGCTCTGATACCAGCTGTGGCAGAACCTCCTAAGAAATTGGGCCCACATGCACCTATCGTTGTCTTAACAGACCTCGGATAGCGTACAAGAGTTCCCAACAACTCAACAGGTCTGTCGGGTGTCCTAGGGAGACCCGAATCATCCACGATTCTCTTTTCAAACAGGATCCCAATCACAGTCATTGCAGATTACAACAGTTTATTCAAATATATACCAGAGTAAAAGATAGCGGAAGTCTTAAGATAACATAATTACAAACCAGTTGTTTTCAAACTTACAATACCATAAGTGTTATACAACCATAGTAGCGGGATAATATTACATTAACTTTATTTATCAAACAAACTAGTGCCTTGTCCAAAGGCCATTCATTACTCCTCATCATCATCGTTGACTTCAAACACTGACATGCAGCAGGGACCAAAACAAGCCTGCGCATGCGACTCACCTGCAACAAGGGTTAACAAACCCTGAGTACAAAGGTACTCAACAAGACTAACCCGACGTAACGGGGTGTAATACTTTAGAGATGCAGGGATTTGGGGCAAGGTAAGGATGTAACAAGATTCAAAAGTTCTTTGCCAAAAGCTTACTATCCTTCATTCTATTTTCAAGTTTACCACTAAGTTCTTTTAGTTCATTATCTCAACTAAATATACATTTCCCATATTCCATTCCTTCCCATTCCATTCTTTTTCTCATATTTTAGTAATTCACCAGTACTACATTGCTTCTGTAATGAATCGAGTCTCCATATCCGCGGAGCACCGGCAATTCGAATTGATTCAGGTCCCAGCTGGGGATTCCTTATCACACGACATATGTAGAACTTAATCTTGCATATATCAACCTCGCTACAGGATCCTCCTATACTAAGCCGTCTCCACGCCACCCGAGAGTACAGCACACCTCAAATCCGGCCACATTCCAGCCACGAGGGTACACGCTACTCCCGCCATCTCTCCACTCCCAGTGCGCGGGCATTCGTCTTAGTATCGGATTAGCCGAAGTAGGCTTACCGGAGTATGTGACCAGTACTACAAAGTGTCTCGTTCAGAAGATCCACAATGAGTGGCCTTTAAGCGACATAGTCGGTAACATTACCCAACATTCAAGATAAGTCACCCGACTAGTCTCTAATTCATTCTACATTCTTTCTTTCTTTGGCCAGTATGCCATCTTTGATTGTATCAAAACTTTTGCTTTGAAAGCCTATCATAAAGCATACTAAGCACACTACGCCTTTATAAACGAAAACATCTTCAAGGATGGTAAACAATTATCAAGGTAGGTAATGCATCAAGTAGGTAACATTTGAATTAAACAACTTAATGCAATAAATAACATAGGTGATAACTTTTCAAAGTAAACAAGGTAAGGGCTTAATGCATAAACCGGGGCTTGCCTTCGTTAACGATTTCCGGTTCCGGATTAGGACCACAATTATCAAATCCCGTGACAACCGGGGATTCTTCCAGAACTTGCTCAACTAGAATCGTTTCGTTCTCGGATTCTACACGAAATGATAACATATGCTTTAACATGATGATAATGTAAACATGATGCTTCCACAGTACATAAAATGTAAAAACACCCGCAAACGATTTGATTTCGCGGTACAGTTGTAAGCCAACAAAACCAACCTGAAATCCTATCATTAAGAACCACACATGTGACTTGACCTAACGGATCTTGGAACGCTACTAGTCACAAAACATGACCAAAACAAGATCCAACACTAATCAACACTTAGGGTTTCGACAAGTTAGCTTGTTAATGAATTTTGTTATCACATGAAATGTCATTAAGCTTTACTAATCACAAATTAGATATTAGTTCAAATACTAATTAAGGTACTAAGGATCATTATAAGTTAATGACCCAAGGTCAACAATCAAATCAAAAGTCAAACTAATCCTAATTGATTAAACATTAATTAAATGAATAAATAATTAAATAAATAATTAAGTCTACATTAGGTATAAAATAAACTTTGTCCAATTAAGCTCAAATTTTTATGTAAGCTTCCTCATGATAAATTAGTGTACCAAAATAAATTTCATAATTTTTGGAGTTATATAGTGACCTACAAAAATCATGGAAATTGCATTTTTCAATTAATGGACCAAATATTTGAACATTAAAAATTTATTCAAATTCCAAGTTTCAAATTTTTAAATCATACTAGAACATGTACAGAAGCTACACAAAAATTTTCAGAATTTTTGAATGTGTAAATAAATTCCTACAAAATTGCCAAATCTCTGCACTATTCAAAATCAGAAAATAAACAAGGCTCACTGTTCTTCTTCCTCAGCATCACTGACAGCCTGGGCCCACGCGTCAGCGACAGCGAGCAAGGCACGGCGGCGCGGCCAGCTCCGGCCAGCAAAACGCGCCGGTGATGACTCTCCGACGCTACGGATTGCTCCTACATGATCTTCTACTTCCTACGAATCGAACTCGGCTATCAGAACGGAATAAGGTGCACCGGAGACACCTCCACACCGGGCATGGCGGGCGGAGCACGTCGGTGAACGGCGTAAACACGGTGATGGTACAGTAGGGACTGAAGCGAAGTGATAAACACGTTCAGGAGCTTACTGCGATCACGATGGCGGACTCGGTGCAGCCGGAGATGGTCTGGAGCAGCCTGGCCACGGTGAGGCAGTCGCGGCGGAGCTCCGACCGGTCACGGGGAAGATGGGTTACGCCGGGCGATTCCGGCCAACACCAGCGACGTGAGTAAGTCGAGGAGGAGCGCAAGACCAATGCGATCACGTTGACGTAGCTGGGAACGACTGACGCGGCTCGACGAGACCAACGGCGAGCGGCGGAGCTATGCGGTGGCGGAGCAGAGCAGAGGGAAGAAATGGGAGCGACGGCGACGACGGTGGTTATTTATAGCCCGGAAGGAGGCGTACGGTGTCGCCAACGCACGGGCGGACTCGCCACGGTGACAACGGCGTGTCACCGCGCGTGAAAGCGGCGAAGAAGGGCGGCGGCAAGCTGACTGCGTGTCGACGGCGGTGAGCAGTGAGGTGGAGGTGAAATTTTGAAAAATTTACAAAACTGCCATTGCGTCCATTTCTCAAATTACTCTCAAATCTTCAAAAGAAGTTGAAAATCTCCAAAAATGAAAGTTGCTCAACTTTTCAAGTACTACAACTTTGATTTAAGAAACATTTTCAAATTCTACCTCCATTTTGAATTTCACATTTGGGGTACATTTACAGATTTGAATCATTTCAAAATTACTCCAAATTTTGTATGCAACTTGAAAAACTTTGAATACCAAAGTTGATCCTTATAAAATAATCTCCAACTTTGCTTTTTACCTCAACCCCAAATTCCTCATGGATTTTGAATTAGTAAAAAGGGGCAAAAAGGACTTTTATAATTTGAATGTGAATTCAAATTTGATTTGGCTTCCTTTTACTTAGATTTTGATTTTTGACCAGTAACATGGCCCATTAGGGTTATTTGAGTCAAAGGACATATGACCTCACATGATCACATGAAATTTAACCCCTGTGGTCATGATCTGTATTTAGGGTTTTTAAAACACATCACATGAAATAACAACATTATGAAATAAACCTTATTTAGTGAATGCATTCAAAACTTTATACTAAATGAATGCTTTGCAATGCACATGATGACATGTCAAATTGTAGTATTAGGTCAAAACACCAGAGGTGTTACAACCCTTCCCCCTTAAAGAAATCTCGTCCCGAGATTTAAAACTTAAGGCTAAGTAATGGAAAAGGAAATGTGTCAAGCTAACACTTTAAAACTTTATTCAAAAAGACGAGCGAGGGGGTTTTCCATTCTGGAATAGATTCCACTTGCGTATAGAATACCCTTCCAGTTTTCTTCTCAGCCGGACCCTTTTGATGGTTCTGAGCACTGCCCTTGTACTGATTTGGAGCTTGAATAACAGGGGCTTTGGTTGCATCAGAATTGTTTTTCCTAGGATACGGACATTCTCGGGAAAAATGCCCGGGTTTACCACAATTATAGCATGGAAAATTGTGATTCTGAGGAGTAGCATTGCGGTTTGCATTGGCATTGTTCTGCTGCTGTGGTGTTTGATGTGTATAAGGTGTATTAGTTGCAGGGCGAATAAAGATTTGTTGCCTGCTTTGGCCTTGTTGTGGGCGGAATGGCGTACGGCCATGATTCTGAGGATGGTATACTATCTTCTGACGCTTGCCACTTGATGATCCGGAAGCAAATATTTTCCTCTTCTTCGCCTCCTTGTGTCGGCGGTAATTTTCTTCCGAAGCGATAGCAATGTTGATTGTTTCATGGTAAGTTGCATTACCACAGGCTGCCATCATTGTCTGAAGTTTAGTGTTCAAGCCTCGAAGAAAATGATTCTTTTTCTTCCTGTCCGTATTGACATACTCAATAGCATACTGAGACAGGTGGTTGAAACGCCCAACATACTGCATCACTGGGTACTCCCCTTGCTTAAGAGCCAAGAACTCTTCTAACTTCATGGTCATCACACCATCCGGAATATAATGTGCCCTGAAGGCATCCTTGAACTCCCTCCAGTTGATTTGGTGACCAGCGGGCTGTACTGCTACCAAATTTGCCCACCAGGCACCAGCAGCTCCTCGGAGTTGCTGTGCCGCAAACCTTGGTTTTTGAACCTCAGTACAATGGATTAGCTCGAACTTTTGCTCTATTGTCCTAAGCCAATCATCAGCTTCTAAAGGTTCGTCTGCCTTAGAGAATACAGGCGGACGTGTGTCAGTAAAATCCACATAAGTTGACTCGTCGTTTCCATTATTGCGACGGCCACGATTAGGGTATGGTGCCTGCTGGTTCTGTGCCAACTCCCTTAGCAGCCTAGCATTCTCTGCCGTTGCGTTGACAAGTGCGGCTATGGCATCTGCCATAGTCGAGGGCATAGGTGGAGGATTTGGGCACTCATCATCGTCGTGCGAGCCACTAGCACCAGTTCGGGTGATAGGACGAGGCATCTGTTAGAGAAACACATTTACTTACATTATTCTTTATTGAAAGCTTTTAAAAGGTTGCATACTACAAAGGGTTCTTATTTAGATTACATGTCTTGCATCCCACAAGACAACCCTGGTTCTCTAGGAAAGCCGTAAAGGAACTACTACTACTCCAAGCTTTCAGTCTTCGGCATCCGTGCCCGTATCAGACGAAACCTCATCTTCATCTGAGAAGTACACTAACTCCTCAGGGTCCTCCTCCTCTTCTTCATTCTCGACTTCCCCTGGAGCTACAATCATTTCTTCATCGGTAACTTCACCATCCCCATGAGGAGGATGAAGTTGAGCATACAGCATATGGACATTCTCGTGAAGAATGGCATTGTCCATCTCCAGGTCCTCTACGTAGAACTCCAACTCATTGACGCGTTCATTGGCCGCATCTTCTCGTGTCCAGGCTTCATTCCGCAGCTCCATGGTCATGGTGATGCCCCTTTGCATTTCCGCCAGCTCTTCTCGGTCTTTGGCATGAGCTCGACGAAGAGTGTTGAGCTCCTTGTTAAGGTTCTCGACGTTGGCGGGGTTGCTCGAAGATCCTTCCTCTCCTAGGTTCTTGGAACTTCCTTCACCAAGCTCGTGATTTCTTGGTGCCAATTGGTGACGAGGGACTCCATGAGGTCCTGTGGACTTGCGTGCGGTTTTCTTGGTCTTTGCCATAGCCTGAAGAATTTAGGGTAGGACTATAAGAATAGCTTGAGGATAACGGAGGTTAGCAAGAATGGGATTGACATTACTTACCCAACCATTATTAAGGGGAATTATTATGCAATGTGCTCAAGCATGATGCATGAATCGATCTTACGAATCTACGTACAAAAGATTAATATAACCATAAGTACTAGATTTTTATATTACATAGGACAAACCTAATCATATTATCCGCCACAAACTTTTCAAATAAGTCAGGATTGAGGCTAGATCATAGGTAAGAAGAAAGAAATTGAACTTTCAAAATATCATATTCACTTTCATTGATCCAAATCATTTTGAAGGTTTTCCAAAGTAACCTACAATGATCTTAGATGGGAACTGCTCTGATACCAGCTGTGGCAGAACCTCCTAAGAAATTGGGCCCACATGCACCTATCGTTGTCTTAACAGACCTCGGATAGCGTACAAGAGTTCCCAACAACTCAACAGGTCTGTCGGGTGTCCTAGGGAGACCCGAATCATCCACGATTCTCTTTTCAAACAGGATCCCAATCACAGTCATTGCAGATTACAACAGTTTATTCAAATATATACCAGAGTAAAAGATAGCGGAAGTCTTAAGATAACATAATTACAAACCAGTTGTTTTCAAACTTACAATACCATAAGTGTTATACAACCATAGTAGCGGGATAATATTACATTAACTTTATTTATCAAACAAACTAGTGCCTTGTCCAAAGGCCATTCATTACTCCTCATCATCATCGTTGACTTCAAACACTGACATGCAGCAGGGACCAAAACAAGCCTGCGCATGCGACTCACCTGCAACAAGGGTTAACAAACCCTGAGTACAAAGGTACTCAACAAGACTAACCCGACGTAACGGGGTGTAATACTTTAGAGATGCAGGGATTTGGGGCAAGGTAAGGATGTAACAAGATTCAAAAGTTCTTTGCCAAAAGCTTACTATCCTTCATTCTATTTTCAAGTTTACCACTAAGTTCTTTTAGTTCATTATCTCAACTAAATATACATTTCCCATATTCCATTCCTTCCCATTCCATTCTTTTTCTCATATTTTAGTAATTCACCAGTACTACATTGCTTCTGTAATGAATCGAGTCTCCATATCCGCGGAGCACCGGCAATTCGAATTGATTCAGGTCCCAGCTGGGGATTCCTTATCACACGACATATGTAGAACTTAATCTTGCATATATCAACCTCGCTACAGGATCCTCCTATACTAAGCCGTCTCCACGCCACCCGAGAGTACAGCACACCTCAAATCCGGCCACATTCCAGCCACGAGGGTACACGCTACTCCCGCCATCTCTCCACTCCCAGTGCGCGGGCATTCGTCTTAGTATCGGATTAGCCGAAGTAGGCTTACCGGAGTATGTGACCAGTACTACAAAGTGTCTCGTTCAGAAGATCCACAATGAGTGGCCTTTAAGCGACATAGTCGGTAACATTACCCAACATTCAAGATAAGTCACCCGACTAGTCTCTAATTCATTCTACATTCTTTCTTTCTTTGGCCAGTATGCCATCTTTGATTGTATCAAAACTTTTGCTTTGAAAGCCTATCATAAAGCATACTAAGCACACTACGCCTTTATAAACGAAAACATCTTCAAGGATGGTAAACAATTATCAAGGTAGGTAATGCATCAAGTAGGTAACATTTGAATTAAACAACTTAATGCAATAAATAACATAGGTGATAACTTTTCAAAGTAAACAAGGTAAGGGCTTAATGCATAAACCGGGGCTTGCCTTCGTTGACGATTTCCGGTTCCGGATTAGGACCACAATTATCAAATCCCGTGACAACCGGGGATTCTTCCAGAACTTGCTCAACTAGAATCGTTTCGTTCTCGGATTCTACACGAAATGATAACATATGCTTTAACATGATGATAATGTAAACATGATGCTTCCACAGTACATAAAATGTAAAAACACCCGCAAACGATTTGATTTCGCGGTACAGTTGTAAGCCAACAAAACCAACCTGAAATCCTATCATTAAGAACCACACATGTGACTTGACCTAACGGATCTTGGAACGCTACTAGTCACAAAACATGACCAAAACAAGATCCAACACTAATCAACACTTAGGGTTTCGACAAGTTAGCTTGTTAATGAATTTTGTTATCACATGAAATGTCATTAAGCTTTACTAATCACAAATTAGATATTAGTTCAAATACTAATTAAGGTACTAAGGATCATTATAAGTTAATGACCCAAGGTCAACAATCAAATCAAAAGTCAAACTAATCCTAATTGATTAAACATTAATTAAATGAATAAATAATTAAATAAATAATTAAGTCTACATTAGGTATAAAATAAACTTTGTCCAATTAAGCTCAAATTTTTATGTAAGCTTCCTCATGATAAATTAGTGTACCAAAATAAATTTCATAATTTTTGGAGTTATATAGTGACCTACAAAAATCATGGAAATTGCATTTTTCAATTAATGGACCAAATATTTGAACATTAAAAATTTATTCAAATTCCAAGTTTCAAATTTTTAAATCATACTAGAACATGTACAGAAGCTACACAAAAATTTTCAGAATTTTTGAATGTGTAAATAAATTCCTACAAAATTGCCAAATCTCTGCACTATTCAAAATCAGAAAATAAACAAGGCTCACTGTTCTTCTTCCTCAGCATCACTGACAGCCTGACCCCACGCGTCAGCGACAGCGAGCAAGGCACGGCGGCGCGGCCAGCTCCGGCCAGCAAAACGCGCCGGTGATGACTCTCCGACGCTACGGATTGCTCCTACATGATCTTCTACTTCCTACGAATCGAACTCGGCTATCAGAACGGAATAAGGTGCACCGGAGACACCTCCACACCGGGCATGGCGGGCGGAGCACGTCGGTGAACGGCGTAAACACGGTGATGGTACAGTAGGGACTGAAGCGAAGTGATAAACACGTTCAGGAGCTTACTGCGATCACGATGGCGGACTCGGTGCAGCCGGAGATGGTCTGGAGCAGCCTGGCCACGGTGAGGCAGTCGCGGCGGAGCTCCGACCGGTCACGGGGAAGATGGGTTACGCCGGGCGATTCCGGCCAACACCAGCGACGTGAGTAAGTCGAGGAGGAGCGCAAGACCAATGCGATCACGTTGACGTAGCTGGGAACGACTGACGCGGCTCGACGAGACCAACGGCGAGCGGCGGAGCTATGCGGTGGCGGAGCAGAGCAGAGGGAAGAAATGGGAGCGACGGCGACGACGGTGGTTATTTATAGCCCGGAAGGAGGCGTACGGTGTCGCCAACGCACGGGCGGACTCGCCACGGTGACAACGGCGTGTCACCGCGCGTGAAAGCGGCGAAGAAGGGCGGCGGCAAGCTGACTGCGTGTCGACGGCGGTGAGCAGTGAGGTGGAGGTGAAATTTTGAAAAATTTACAAAACTGCCATTGCGTCCATTTCTCAAATTACTCTCAAATCTTCAAAAGAAGTTGAAAATCTCCAAAAATGAAAGTTGCTCAACTTTTCAAGTACTACAACTTTGATTTAAGAAACATTTTCAAATTCTACCTCCATTTTGAATTTCACATTTGGGGTACATTTACAGATTTGAATCATTTCAAAATTACTCCAAATTTTGTATGCAACTTGAAAAACTTTGAATACCAAAGTTGATCCTTATAAAATAATCTCCAACTTTGCTTTTTACCTCAACCCCAAATTCCTCATGGATTTTGAATTAGTAAAAAGGGGCAAAAAGGACTTTTATAATTTGAATGTGAATTCAAATTTGATTTGGCTTCCTTTTACTTAGATTTTGATTTTTGACCAGTAACATGGCCCATTAGGGTTATTTGAGTCAAAGGACATATGACCTCACATGATCACATGAAATTTAACCCCTGTGGTCATGATCTGTATTTAGGGTTTTTAAAACACATCACATGAAATAACAACATTATGAAATAAACCTTATTTAGTGAATGCATTCAAAACTTTATACTAAATGAATGCTTTGCAATGCACATGATGACATGTCAAATTGTAGTATTAGGTCAAAACACCAGAGGTGTTACAACGTACCCAAACCATCTCCAATGCAACCGGCTATAGCATGTACACGTGGAAAGCATCTCCATTGGAACCACCCACCAGCGTGGCAATCCCCCTATCACGCATGCCAAAATAGTTCTACAATGTTCTGTTTTCATCACAGATCAAGCCACTTCTATGACATTTTGCAAAAATCATCATAGAATTTGAAGTGTGATGCGACTTCTATGACAAACCAGTTTTCATCATAAATTCATCATAAAACTAAAATTATAACGAATTTGGCTCATTTAGTGATGAAAGTGAATCATCATAGAAGTGGATATTCCTACTAATGGTTTGATGTTTCTGCTTGGCCACTTGTCTGAGGGTGGTATGGAGTAGCGACATTGTGACGGATCCCATGTCTTAACAAGTAATTGTGAAAGTTCTTGTCAGTGAAGTGAGTGCCTTCATCACTAATCACCATTCTTGGAACTCCAAAACGTGGAAATATTGTCTCTTCAAATATCTTCTTGGAGTTCTTAGCATCAGCAGCTTTGCATGGCATGGCTTCAACCCACTTGGAGACATAGTCAACTGCCACCAAGATGTATTCACAGTTCTTCAATTTTGGAAACGGTCCCATCTAATCGATTTCCCAGACATCGAAGAGTTCGATCTGGAGGTTGTTGGTGAGTGGCATGGCATCTCTTGAATTAATGGTCCCATGCCTCTGATATGCTCCACACCTTCGGATAAAGTCCTTCGTGTCTTTATCAAGGTTGGCCAAAAGAATCCACTTTGCTAGATCTTCGAATGAGTGCGGAATGCACCATAATGCCCTCCATATGGTGATGAGTGGTATCGCTCGATGATCTTGATGCCTTCTTCTACTGGTACACATCTCCTAAGTAGGCCATCAGAGTAGACTCTGAAGAGGTACGGCTCATCCCATATGTGGAGACAACTTTCATAGATAAGTTTCCTTTTGTTCTCCCCTAGTGGTACATAACCTACAACTATAAAATTGACAATATTTGCGTACCAGGGGTCAGATTTTGTGATCTTAAAGAGCATGTCGTCCCGTAGAGAATCATTGATGGGCAATTCCTATGGATTTTCAAACTGCATTCTGGACGTGTGATCGGTAACAGAATTTTCTACTCCCTTTTTATCTTTTATTTCTAAATCAAATTCTTGGAGTAGCAAAATCCATCTTATAAGTCTAGGTTTAGCATTTTCTTAGTGAGCAGGTATTTCAAAGCAGCATGGTCAATATAAAGAATCACCTTAGCTCCTACTAAGTAAGATCTAAACTTATCAATAGCAAAAACAGCAGGCAAGAGTTCTTTTTCAGTCGTTGCATAATTAAGTTGAGGTCCTATCAGAGTTTTGCTAGCATAAGCAATAGCATGATGCTTCTTTTCTTTTGTTTGTCCCAAAACTGCCCTAATAGCATAATCACTAGCATCACACATAATTTCAAAAGGTAAAGACCAATCAAAGGGTTTAATGATTGGTGCAGAGATAAGTGCTTTCTTAAGAATTTCAAAAGATTTTAAGCATGCATCATCAAAATCAAAGAGAACATCCTTGGCCAAAAGATTTGTTGAGGTCTAGCAATATGTGAAAAATCTTTTATAAAGCGGCGGTAAAACCCCGCATGACTAAGAAAACTACGGATCCCT
Organism: Miscanthus floridulus; assembly: GCF_019320115.1. NCBI lineage: Eukaryota > Viridiplantae > Streptophyta > Magnoliopsida > Poales > Poaceae > Miscanthus > Miscanthus floridulus. Next base: position 38,131 of record NW_027098412.1, on the reverse strand, counting down.
CTGATATTTATGGAGTAGGTAACTACTCAATTACTTCAATTTTAGCCTTATCTACCTCTATCCCTTATTCTAACACCAAGTGTCCAAGCCTATGCCTTCTCTTACCATGAAATGACATTTTTCCTAATTAGGGACTAAGTGCTTTTCTTCACATCTTTGCAAACCTTGTCTAAATTTTCAAGACAATCATCAAAAGTTTTTCCATAAACAGAAAAATCATCCATGAAAACTTCCATGATTTCTTCAATCATATCGGAAAATATAGACATCATGCATCTTTGAAAAGAAGCTGGAGCATTACATAGTCCAAAGGACATTCTACGATAAGCATAAGTTCCATATGAACATGTAAAAGTGGTTTTACTTTGGTCATCTGGATGGATTGGTATCTGGTGATAACCTGAATACCCATCAAGGAAACAGAAGAAAGAGTGATTTGCCAATTGCTCCAACATTTCATCAATGAAGGGCAACGAAAAATGATCTTTCTTTGTTGCCTTGTTAAGTTTTCGGTAGTCAATACACATCCGCCATCCAGTGACGGTTCTTTGGGGGATTAATTCATTCTTTTTATTTTTAATAACAGCCATGCCTCCCTTTTTAGGCACAACCTGAATAGGGATAACCCACTCACTATACGGAATAGGATAGATGATCTCGATGTGCAGGAGTTTTAAAAACTCTTTCTTAACAACCTCCCTCGTTGCATTATTAAGCCTACGCTGTGGCTCCCTAGAAGGTATAGAATCAGGATCTATAGGGATGCGATGGGTGCAAAGAGCAGGGCTAATTCCCTCAAGGTCTTGGAGCGAGTAGCCAAAAGTAGAGCAATGCTTTTCTAAGGTAGTTAGCAAGCGTAGAGATTCTTCCTAGGAGAGTTTATCACTTATGATCATAGGATAATCCTGATCATTATTGAGAAAAGCATATCTAAGACCAAAAGGCAGGGATTTAGGTTCAATGGTGGGCTTAGGTGGTTCTAGCAATTCATCTAGAGGTCTAGGCTCTGTAGGATTTTCCTCTTCTTCTTCGATGAAGAACTGGGCATTGTCTTCTAGGTTGGGTTCGATCAAGTCATCAAGAGATACAACCTTAACCTCTTCCATTAGGTCTTCCTCTGGAAATGGCTCAGTCTCAGCATTTAGAGAGTGAATAATAGGTATAGAAAGTTTAAAGTTTTTCCCGAGACTTATTTTTAACATCCCCATTTGTCCTTCTTGGATAAGTCTTTCAATTGGTTGTCATATCAATAGGTCGAACTCTATGATATCAAAGATATAAAAGCTCAAGTGAACCATGGTTCCTTGTAACTAGATAGGGAGAACATACAAAATTCCCAAACTTGGGAGAATGTGCCTTAAAAGACTTTTCAATAACTTTGTTGTTTGGGTTAATGGCATATCTTTTAATAAATCATGAGCAAAAGATGCAGACATTATATTAACATCCACAACTGGATTATAAAGAGCATCGAAAGGAGCTTTGTTAATTTGGCAATGAATGGAAATAGAAGGTGAGTCTAGATGAATCACATCAGAGGAAAGCTCTGATTCTTCTAACCATTCATTGCTTATAATAGACACTAGCTCTTTTGTAGTCTTTTTAAGGAAAGCTTCCTCAAAAGGATCTATGATTTCTTCATTGGATGATGATTTTCTAGGCTTCTGGGGTCTGCTCATCGTATGATAACTCGAGGTATCTTCGTATTCATCAAAAAGTTCATCCTCAAATTCAAGCATGAAATTTGAAATTGGAGTTTCATCCTTTTCCGGTGGTTTGGGATTTGGGATAGCTAAAGTTGGTGATGGGTTAGGCAAAGATTCTGATTCAACTATCTAGGATTCCTCCTCTAGCGGCTTCTTTTCTACTTCTTCAGGGGTGTTCTCTAAGATTTTAGTAAGAATGCTTCTCCCTGAATTAACGAAGACATGCAAGAATGAACCTCCTAGGGCCATATCTAGACGCTTCGAGGTTTTCCTATCAAGACCCATATAAAAATGTTGAAGAAGAACGAGTCTTGAATGGTAAGGTCAGGGTCAGTATTAATGAGAGCATTAAAACATTCCCAAGCCATGCCTAGAGATTCTTTTTCTTCTTATTTAAAAGATAGAACCTCTAAAAGAAGGCTGACAACACTAGAGATGAGAAAGAATTGCAAGCAAAAGCTAGAACACAAGGCTTTCCAATCTGCTTGTCTACTCTCTATGGTGAGCTTGTACCAACGTTTGGCTTTTCCTGTCAAAGAGAAAGGAAAAAGCTTCTATCGTAATATCTCGTCTGACATGCCCGCAATACATAGGCATGCACATGTCTGCTCAACTCATTTAGGTGGGAATAAGGATTTTCATCATCTTAGCCCGAAAAGGATTGATCCCGGACCATGTTGATTAAACACGGGCGCAGCTCATAGCAAGGTGTTAGGATAGACTTTGAGGATTCTAGTGGCTCTAGGCGTGCGCTTGTAGGTGCAGCTAATGGATGGATAGGGGTGGATTCTAAATACATGGTGAAAGAAAAGAATAAAAGATAAAAGATTAAAAAATAATGATACAAGGTTAAGCTAGGTTTGAAGTTAACTCAGCAACCATTTCCCCGGCAACGGCGCTAGAAATACTTGTTGGTATAAATTAATGCACACAGAATAATCAGCAAGCGCACGGATATTATACCGATGTAGCACTTCATAAGGAATATCTAGTTTTATATCGATCTCAAGGAAACGTGTGTGAGAATAACTGAATCTAACTTAACCCAACTTCACAATCAAGGCTAGATAATAGGAGTATTCACAGTCTAGGCTAGTTCTAACTTCAGTAAGCCTTGTCTTCTATTGTTCAATTCTGGGGATATTACTAAAGAAAACACAGGCAGAGTATGTTTTCTATAGCAACAAGGTCCTGCCAGGCCTACTGACGGGAGTTGGACTACAAAGGATTTAACGAGGCTATAAGAGTTACCCTCGCGAGCTACCACCGATCTAGAAAGTAAGGTACATCCACGAGTAACCGAGTCTAAGCACCACACTTACACTACGAATACTACTTTAACCCAGGAGCTACAAGGATTAAAGTACTCAAAAGAGAGTCGTAAACCTGAAGAACAATATGAACAAGATGCTTACTTGAATTTGAAGTTGATTATTAGAGAAATCTCATAAGCAAGCTCCTAAAGAACTTGATTCTGCCAGGGTACAAGTCGTAGAGAGAGTACCGACATGCTGGGACTCCTCCGAAACTCTTCCCTCTCACTCTATCTCTCTATCTCTTTATCTCTATTACAAGACTAGATCCTGTTGAGCACTAATCTTCTCTTGATTGCTAGCTCTAATCCTAGTGGAAATATAAATTAGGGTTTCTGGCCCTCAGACTCTCAGGATCAAATGCATGGCCTCCTGGAGGGGGGAACAGGTAGATATATATACAAGCATCCTGGACCCTCGGATCAAACCGACTTAAAAGGACGGCGTAGATGTGATCCTTGAGGCGGCGGAGAACCGACATAGCAACGGAAGGCTGACATGGGGGGCCCATAGGCCGGCCGGCCTGACAGTAGGGCTGGGCAGCCCCACATGTCATGGACACGTGGCCTGCTTGGGTGATTCGTCTTTTGGAGTCTTCTAGAGTCTTCCTATGTAGATATTATCATGGATAAACGTGATTTGCTTTGACGAATATGTCTTCCTTAGCAGTTTTCTGATTAAATCCTGCTGAAAACACATATTCACCAAAACTTGTGGAAATTATCAATTAAAACCCCTAAGTCTATGTTGGTGAACCATTTTAGTCATTTATGCAAGGTATACTGACGGTTTGTGATTAACATTAACTACCGTCAACTCCCATGCTCAATGGTAATTCTATGCGGTAACGTGTCAGAGAAAAATGCCCATGATCAGATCATATATCTTCATGCTTGGTCTACATACATCCATGCACTCATAATTTTGCTTCCTTTTCATTGTTGTATGCACTGCTTGGTCACCTTAGAGCCTTGGGCCACCATCTCACACGTGTTGTTATTGTGGGGCACTATTTTGGTACGAAGAGCGTGTTAAGCGAGACCGACATGCATCAGCCCCCGTATACACCAAATGTTGCAAAGAGGGGGAGTCTCATGTTGCCACCATACAGGCCGCCTCCAGAACCTCTACGTGGGCTTCTCACAGGAGTGGAAAGATCACTATCAGCTCATTTCTTCGACAGCATCAGGTATTACAACTCTATGTTCGCCATTACATCAATGGTCGTTCGTGTGATTGATTCTATCAATGATGGTCGAGGCCCATATGTGTTCAAGATAAGTGGCCAGCTCTGCCACCGTATTGGATCACTCTTACCAAGAGAGGGCCACAGACCTGAATATGCCCAGCTATATATATTTGACACAAGCAATGAGATTAGAAATAGGATGAATATTACAAGCTATACAGCGAGCAGTTTTAGTCCCAACCCAAATATTGTTGCTGCGCTTATAGACATGTTCAACGCGCATAATCCAATTGTCCAGCTGTTTAGAACAGCTCGTGATAGAATAGTTGGAAGTAATGGTGACAGGTATGTCATCAGATTATTTGGTGACCCTGATAAGCATGGTGACATATTGTGCTCCTGTAGCCTCCGAGGTTGGGTTGGTGGTTGGTGATGTAGGTCAAAGTGATGGTGGCCGTGATTTAATTGTGTAAGATCAATCTGGTCAGTTGCAAAGAGTTGAAAAGAAGCACCGCAAGTTCATGGCAATGCAATATCCTATTCTGTTTCCATATGGAGAGGATGGCTACCATGAGAAAATCAGTTATCATCAGTGTCGTCGATCCCAAGCTATCAAGAGAAAGGATGCTACTATGCTTGAATACTACACGTATAGGCTGCATGATAGGACTCATCACCATTGCGCTGCAGAAGAGGCACACAGGCTTACTTGGTTGATGCCTATTGTTGCGTCGAGGAACCCCGGTTAGCCAGAATCGTTCCAGCAAAAATATAGATCTGTGTCATTCAAAGAAATCCGTGATAGTGTCGGTAAGGGCATCACACATGCATCACACGCTGGACAAAAAACCGTCCTACCTTCTTCCCATGTTGGAGGACCAAGATTTTTGTACCAAAATTACCTTGATTCTGTTGCGCTTTGTCGAACCTATGGCTGCCCTGACCTATTTATCACTTTCACATCAGATCCTGCATGGTTAGAAGTTACAGAGGCATTGGCTTCAATCCCAGGGCAACACTCAAGTGACAAACCTGACATTGTTGACCGTGTGTTCCATATTAAGCTGCAGCTCTTAATCGATGACATCATGAAAAGAGATTTTTTTGGCCCTGTCATCGCAGGTACAGTATGCACTGTGTGGTATTTACGTGCAGTGTTTTGTTGTTCCTAAATACGCTATAATTCTTATAGTGATTCCTCTTGCAGCTGTCTACACAATTGAATTTCAAAAACTTGGCCTTCCACATGTTCATATAATAGTATGGTTACAAAAGAATGGACCTCTAGCAGCTTCTGATGTCGACAAACTCATATCGGCACAGCTACCAGATCAATCTATTGATCCAGTTGGGTACGAAGCTGTCAAAACATTTATGATCCATGGTCCTTGCGGTTCTGCTAACCCCAAGTGTTCATGTATGGTTGATGGTCAGTGTTCAAAGCACTATCCTAAAGAATACTGTGAGAAGACAGTAATCTTGCAGAATGGCCATGTTCGGTATGCCCGACCAAATAACGGAATCACTGCAAAAAAGAACGGTGTTGACCTTGACAACAGATTTGTTGTTCCTCACAATGTTGACTTATTGATCAAGTATCAGGCCCACATAAATGTTGAGAGAGTTAATCGTGATGGAATGGAAAAATACCTATTCAAGTACATTGCTAAAGGCTTTGATTGTGCAAGAGTAGGATTCCAACGTACGCGACCATCCAGAGAACCTTCTGTACAAAGATTTGATGAGATACGTGCCTACCTGGAATGTAGGTGCATAGCTCCAAATGAAGCAGCATGGCGTCTACTTCAATTTGATGTTCACTACACTAACCCCGCTGTTGAGCGCCTTCAAGTCCATATGCCATTTGAAAATTGTGTTGTATTCACGGAAGATGACTATCTAGAGTAGGTCTTAGAAAATCCGAGAAATAGGGTTACAAAGCTTACAGCTTGGTTTGATGCAAACAGAACATTTCCTCAGGCTTCTCAATATACATACGTTGAGTTCCCTCAGCATTTTACTTGGCATGGAGATGGAAAATATTGGGATACTGTTAGAATAAATCTACTGTTTCCTTATGTGAACACACAGCATGGGGAAGACGGTGCCGAAAAGGCCCCCTAGTGTGATACTATAGCCGCTGCAGGTGCAGGCGCCAAACGACTCACCTGCACTACATGCAGAGGCCAGCGTAGAGTCAGCCCTGCTGTGTTATCTAGTTACTGTTGCAGCATGTGCGCTGTACTAGGACTAGATGGATAGAGTTGTATAAATAGACTACCATGGTAACTCGGTAAAGAGAGTTTAGATTTGTCATCTCCCATAAGGGCTTCGGCCAACGCTGGTGTCCTATACTGTGTGTATGCTCTGTTCTCCCTCTTTTTCAACCTCTAGCCATAGTGTGTGGGGACGGACAACGCTTGTTCGTGGTCGGCTTAGCTAGTGGGTACTCGGCAACACTAGCGGGTGCTCGACAAGACCGGTGAGTGGTTCACTCACCTGAGCTAGTGATCCTGTGGGCTAACAAGTGGTATCAGAGCTGTACAAGCGTTGTCGCCAGACTAACCGCTGGTGATGACGGGCGATTCGGAGATGGGCGACAGCAGTGGCACTGCTGTGGCTGCCCAGCCACGACCGGAGGTCGTTATTCGCATGGTGCGGGAGGTCAGCGGCACCAGTTGGCCGACGCTGACTCGCACCAACTATGGAGAGTGATCGGTGACCATGAAGGTCAAGCTCAGAGCCCGACGGCTCTGGAATGTTGTTGACAAAGGCACTGATAATGAGGAAGATGATATGTCAGTGTTGGAGGCTATCCTCGCTGCTGTACCGACGGAGTATAGGGAGCCGTTGGGAGCGAAGAGCTCTGCTAAGGAGGCGTGGGAGGCTACTGCGGCGATGCACGTCGGTTCCGACCGCGCAAAGAATGCGACGGCCCAGCTTCTGAAGCAGGAGTACGCCAACCTCAAGTTCAAGGATGATGAAATGGTGGAGGACTTCTCTCTCTGCCTACAGACGCTCATTAGCAAGCTGAAGAGCCATGGCGTCACCATCGACGAAGAGGAGGTGGTCTCCAAGTACCTCCACTCCGTACCAGCAAAGTACATCCAGATCGCTCTCTCCATAGAGACGATGTTGGACTTGTCCACCCTCACCATTGAGGATGTGACAGGCCATCTGCGGGCGGTGAACGAGCGCCTAGAGTAGGCAACAGCAACGAAGGACAGCGGTAAACTGCTGCTAACAGAAGAGGAGTGGGCTGCTCGGAGGAACTCCGGGAAGGCAACCTCCTCCAGCCGCGGTGGCGATGGCAAGCGCTGTGGCAAAACTTCTTCGGAGAAGAAGAAGCAGGTTGACCACAACGCCTGTCGGCGCTGCGGAAAGATGGGCCATTGGGCATGGGAGTGCCCAAACCGCAAGCAGGAGAAGAAGGTTGAGGCTCATCTAGCGCAAGCTAATGATGAGGATGAGGCCACTATCCTGATGGCGATGTTCTGTGCACTGCACGGCATCAAGGTCGAGGAGAAAGAAGAGGCAACGACGGTGGAAGGACCTGGGAAGGCCCTGAAGACTGTCAACCTCGACAAACCATGCGCCCAAGTCCACCTTGGATGCGTGGGCGCCGACTAGGAGCAGCGGTGGTATCTGGACTATGGTGCCAGCAACCACATGATGGGCTCCAAGGCATCCTTCTCCGAGCTCGACGACGATGTTACCGGTATGGTGAAGTTGGTGACAGCTCAAGGGTGGCTATCCAAGGGCGCAACACCATTATCTTTAGGTGCCAGAACGAGGAGCACCATGCGCTAACGGATGTATATTACATCCCACAGCTGCATTCCAGCATCATCAGCATTGGTCAGCTGTATGAGCACGGTAGCGAGGTACTGATCAAGGACGAAGTCCTTAGGATCAAGAACCGAGAGCAGCGACTTCTCGCCAAGGTGAAGAGGTCCCTGAACCGATTGTACCTGCTCGACCTGAAGGTAGAGCAGCCGGTGTGCCTGGCGGCAAGGCACTCTGAGGAACCGTGGATGTGGCATGTCTGGTTCGGACATCTCAGCTTCGACGCGCTTGGTCGGCTAGAGAAGATGGTTTGAGGGCTACCCCACATCAAGCACGGAGGCAAGCTGTGTGATAGCTGTCTGGTCGGGAAGCAGAGGAGGTTACCATTCCTAAGGCGGCCAAGTATCGCACGAAGGACGCTCTCGAGCTCATCCACGGCGACCTCTGTGGGCCGATCATGCCAGCTACAAACAGTGGTCGGGGGTACTTCCTCCTGCTCGTGGATGATTGCAGTCGTTACATGTGGCTGCAACTCCTAACGAGCAAGGACGAAGCGGCGACAGCGATCAAGAAGTTCAAGATGCGCGCAGAGGACGAGAGTGGCAAGAAGCTCTGTGTGCTAAGGACTGATCACGACAGCGAATTCGCTGCGTACTGTGTGGATCAGGGTGTGGTGTGACACCACACCGCGCCGTACTCGCCACAATAGAATGGCCTGGTGGAGTGATGGAACCAGACGGTGGTCGGCATGGCCCGATCCATGACGAAGGCCAAAGCCATGCCGACAAGGTTCTGGGGGAGGCGGTGACCACGGCGGTGTTCATCGTCAACCGTGCTCCGACGAAAGCCCTAATGGGCAAGATGCCATTCGAAGCTTGGTATGGGCGTAAGCCAAGCATGTCCTTCCTCTAGACATTCAGCCACATCGGCCACGTCAGGAAGATGAAGCCGAACCTCACCAAGCTGGAGGATAGGAGCACAACCATGGTGTTCCTAGGCTACACGGAGGGTACCAAGGTACTTGTCTCACACGACGTCATGTTTGATGAGAAGGCAGCTTGGGACTGGAGCAGTCCGAGCATAGTGGAAGCTAGCAGCTTCACCAGCACCTTCGTCGTCGAGCACTTGGTCATCCACAGTGGTGGAGACGCTAGGGAAGAGGTGCCAAGCACTTCAGGAGGAGCGCCCAGCACTCTAGCGGTAGAGCCGAGCACTTCGGGAGGGATGCCGAGCACTCAGGGAGGAGTGCCGAGCACTCCTAGAGGGATGCCGAGCACGCCAGGAGTGGCACCGAGAGGTTCTGCAGTGGTGGCGACCACTCCAGGAAGGGTGCTGAGCACTCCTGTGACAGAGCCAAGAGGTCTTGCAGTGGTGCCGACCACTCCAAGACTGAGGCTGAGATGTCCAGAAGTAGTGCCGAGCACTGCAACCAGGGTGCCGAGCACTCTAGGTGTTGTGTCGAGCACTCCAGTGGAACAGGAAACTCCATCAACGCCGATCGAGTTTGCCTCACCTCCCGGTGACTTCACTGAGTTCGTGGATGCCTTCCACGAAGGTGAGGAGGTGTGGTTCTGCAGGTTGGACGACATCGTCGTCAGCACAGGGCCCTTAGGACTAGCGGGTAGGCTGCTCAATGACGTAGAGCTGCTGCTCGTCAGTGCAAAGGAACCACCCACGTTCACGCTAGCCGAGCGCAATGGAAACTGGCGATGGGCGATGCTGGAGGAGACGAAGGCGATCGAGGAAAACAAGACATGGCAGTTCGTCGAACCACCTCTAGGATGTCGTCCGATCAGCCTGAAGTGGGTGTACAAGGTCAAGCGGGACGAGCTCGGCGCCATTGTCAAGCATAAGGCATGCCTCGTCGCTCAAGGCTTTGTTCAGCGCGACGGCATAGACTTCGAGGAGGTCTTTGCGCCAGTAGCGCGTATGGAGTCGGTTCGTTTGCTACTAGCTTTGACAGCAGCAAAGGACTGGCACATCCATCACTTGGACGCTAAATCGGCCTTCCTCAACAACGAGCTAGCGAAGACGGTCTTCGTCAGGCAACCTCCAGGTTTCGCCGTCAAGGGACAGGAGCACAAGGTGCTCCGACTACGCACAGGCTACGGCAGGCCCCACGAGCATGGAACGCCAAGCTTATTGCCACGCTAGGCGAGCTTGGGTTTCAGCGGTGTGCAACCGAGCACGTGCTCTATACTTAGTGACGGGGGAAGGAGGAGCTCGTCGATGGTGTGTATGTGGATGACTTGATCGTCACCGGCGCACGCACGGATGACATCAACGGCTTCAAGCGTGAGATGGCGGCTCGTTTTTGAATGAGCGATCTCGGCACACTCTTCTACTATCTCAACATTGAGGTGAGACAGGGGAAGGAGGAACTCATGCTCGGTCAGAGCGCGTATGCCTCCAAGCTGTTGGAGCGGAGCGGCATGGCTGAGTGTAAGCCATGCGTGACTCCGATGAAGGAGTGGCTGAAGCTGACGAAGGCCAGCACCGCGACGAAGGTAGATGCAACACTCTACCGGAGCATCGTCGGCGGTCTGTGCTACCTAGTCCACATGAGGCCGGACATTGCGTTCGTTGTGGGCTACGTCAGTCGCTTCATGGAGGATCCCAGAGAGGATCACTGGGCTGCAGTGAAGCGGCACTGCGCTACGTCAAGGAGACGGTGGATCAAGGGATCATCTTTCCCAAGATCGACGAGAGTAGGCTGCAGCTCACTGTGTTCAGCGATGCAGACATGGCGGGGGACATCGACGGACGGCAGAGCACCTCTGGAGTGCTCGTCTTTCTTGGGTCGGCCCTAATTTTATGGCTGTCGCTGAAACAGAAGGTGGTGGCGCTATCTACGTGTGAGGCAAAGTACGTAGCGGCGGCCACAGTGACGTGCCAAGTTGTGTGGCTGCGCCGGCTGCTAGGCGAGCTGACCGGCGTGGAAGCTCACCCACCAGCACTGATGGTGGACAACCAGCCCGCCACCGCCCTCGCAAAGAATCCGGTTCTGCACGACCGGAGAAAACACATCGATGTGAAGTTCTACTTCCTCAGGGACGTGTCGATGGAGGGCAGATTGTCATCGAGTTCGTCAAAACTGGTCGGCAACTCGTGGACGTCCTCACCAAGCCGCTCGGACGTCTTCGACTTACGGTGTTGAAGGAGATGATTGGCATGGAGGGGGTACAAGGGATAGCAGTAGGATTAGGCGAAGAATTGTTAGAATAAATCTACTGCTTCCTTGTGTAAACACACAGCAAGGGGAAGGCGGCGTCGAAAAGGCTCTCTGTTGTGATACTGTAGCCGCTACTGGTGCAGGCGTCGAACGGTTCACCTGTAGCACTGTAGCCACATGCAGAGACCGGCGCAGAGTTAGCCCTGCTGTGTTATCTAGTTACTGTTGCAGCATGCGCGCTGTAATAGGAGTAGATAGATAGAGTTGTATAAATAAACCACCATGACAACTTAGTAAAAAGAGTTCAGATTTGCCATCTCCCATACAGGGCTTCGGCCAACGCTGGTGTCATGTACTGTGTGTGTATGCTCTGTTCTTCTCCTTCTTCAACCTCTAGCCATAGTGTGTGGGGACGGACAATTCTTGTTCGTGATCGGCTTAGCTAGTGGGTGCTCGACAATACTAGCGGGTGCTCGGCAAAACCGGTGAGTGGTTCACTCACCTGAGCCAGTGATTCTGTGGGCTAACATATACCTGAAAAAATAATGGGAAGAAGATTAGGAGGCTACCAAATATTAGCCCTAACCAAGGAGATGCATATTACCTCCGCATGTTGCTGCAGATTATTAAAGGAGCCAAGTCTCACTCTGACCTTCGAACCATTGAAGGACATCTATATCCAACATTCCAAGATGCATGCCAAGCCTTGGGTCTCCTCGGTGATGATCGTGAGTGGTCCTATGCAATTACTGATGCATCTCATTGGGCTCTTCCCCGTCAGCTTCGTGAGTTATTTGTCACAATCCTTATTTTCTGCCATGTTGCAAATCCGCTCAATTTATTTGAAGAACATATGTGTGTCATGGGTCAGGATGCTTTACGCCACATGTATCGTGGTACAGCGCACATGGATTTGTCTATGACCTCTTTAATGGATTACATTAGATCCTATACCCTTGCTGAAATAGATAGATTGCTTAAAAATTATGATCACAGTTTGAGCCGCTTTCATCTACCTCAGCCAAACATAGCAGCCATCTCGATGGTACACAACAGCCTTCTAATGGATGAGCAAGCATATGACATGGACCTGCTATCAACGGAGGCATCCGAGCAACTTAGTAAATTAAACCTGAATCAGAGGCATATATATGACGCTATTCATCAGTCTGTAGACAACAATAGTGGGTTCACATTCTCTGAATCAGAGGCATATATATGACGCTATTCATCAGTCTGTAGACAACAATAGTGGGTTCACATTCTCTGTCTATGGTTTTGGTGGCACTGGAAAAACATTCCTTTGGAATACACTATTGAATGATGTCAGATCCAAAGGAAAAATTGCTTTGGCAGTTGCCTCTTCTGGAATAGCATCTCTTTTACTTCCGGGTGGTCGCACGCCCCATTCACACTTCAGGATTCCATTACATACATGAACATTCTGTTTGTTCCATTAAGAAGAACACTCACATAGCTCAGTTGGCGCAGGAAACATCTTTAATAATATGGGACGAGGCCCCAGTCAATCATAGGCACTTATTTGAAGCCCTGGATCGAACATTAAAGGACATCATGTCATCTATACAATATACATTCATCTCTCTCCAGCCAGCAATTTGGAGGTATCACGGTTGTGCTTGGGGCGGATTTTCGACAGACACTGCCAGTCTTGCCAAATGAAAGAAAGCAAAAAATCTTATCTGCATCCATCACACGATCACATCTATGGCAAGCCTGCAGAGTTATGCGCCTTACAGAAAATATGAGACTTCAGTGTCCATCCCTGTCTGATGCTCAGCGGCAGAACCTCCAGCAGTTCGCTGAATGGTTGCTCCAAGTGGGTGAAGGAACAGTACCTGATTCTTCTCCTGTTGATCAGGGCGATGCTTCTTGGATTAAGATTCCAGAGTACTTGCTGTTGCCACCAGAGTCAAGAACCCTTCGGAGTTTGATCTCATTTGTATATGATGACTCAGACAATTTCGACCCAGCTGCCTACCATTGCGAGCGAGCCATTCTGGCGCCAACCAATGAAATAGCTGCTGGAATAAATTCTCAGATGATTGCAAACCTAACAACAGAGGAGATGTCATACTACAGCTCAGATACAATTGATGATGATACAAGCAATCGTGCCACGCTTGAAGCCCTTTATCCTACTGAATTTCTTAACACATTGCAACCAAGTGGCTTGCCAGACCACCGCCTTCGACTAAAGATAGGAGTGCCAGTCATGCTGCTTTTTTTTAAAAATAATGGAAAATTTTTGGCTTCAGCCTTCTTCTAAAAAGAAGAAGCATCAGTCCAAACTTATTACATTAGCACATCTATAATTAAAACTTATTACAGGTTCAAAACTAAAGTCCAAGACGGTAAATGAAAGACCATCTATGCCATGCGAAGAACTCCATGGCTCTCGATTCTAGTAGCTTGCAAGCGTCAACAATTCGTTCCTTGCCATCATCCGAGCGCTGTAATAGAGCCCAAAACCATAACCAGTATGTTCCCCTGAAAATAACCTGCAAAAAAGTTTTTAGGTGACCTTTATCAAAAACCACATCGTTCCTTGTGATCCATATTGCCCAGCAAAACACCGCCGCCCCAGTCAATAAAAGATGATTATGGTTCGAACCTCCTAGCTTAGACTAACTATTGAAAAGATGGTTCGTATTCCTTGGAGGATTAATGCCAAACAAAACAAACACAGCACGCCAAAGAAAACTGGCATAATGGCAATAAAAAAACAAGTGTTGGATAGTTTGAGGTGTGCTACAAAAACAAGCCATACTACCATTCCGATTCCTTCTAGCAAGATTGTCTTTTGTTAGTATCACTCCATTCTTTAAGAACCAAAGAAAAATCTTAATCTTCAGGGGCACTTTCATATGCCAAATTTCCTAGGTAACCTTAATCCCGTTATTGATTTGGTATTTGTACATGGATGTAACAGAAAACAAGCCATTATTATTTAAGTTTCTGATGAAAGTATCCCAGCCCTCATTTAAGTTAATAAAAGCAACTCTCGCAACTAGACTTTGTCATTCCAACAGCTTGTTCCCAACTAGTGCCCTTCTAAAAAGACACATTGAGAGGGGTGGAATTAAGTACATCAGCCACCGTTGCTTGTTTCTTTCGCACTATATTAAATAAATTTGGGTATTGGATTTTCAAGGCTTGGGAGCCCAACTATTTATCTTCCCAAAATCAAATTTGAGTTCCATTGTCTAGTTTAAACTTCCCAAGACTTAAGAAAATGTCTTTGACTCCCAGCAAACTATTCCAAATTTGCGAAAACCCGTTTTCCTTTTCAATTTGACTAAGAGTCTTGTTCTTTAGGTACTTGTTCCTTATTAACTCCTGCCAAGTGCCCTCCTTGTTGCAAAGTTTGAAAAGTCATTTGCTTAAAAGACACTTATTTTGTAAATCTAGATTTTGAATTCCTAAACCACCTTGCTCTTTTGGTTGGCACAAAATATTCTACTTTGCCGGTCTATATTTCCTTTTGTGCTCATCATTTTGCCAAAAAAAAACCTTGATCTAAAATATTCAATCTTTTTTAGAACACATCTCGGGACTTCAAAGAAAGGCATCATGAACATAGGTAAGCTTGACAAAACAAAATTGATTAACACTAATGTACCCCATATGATAAATATTTTCTTTTTCACCCACTTAACTTCTTTCCAATTCTTTCTTCAATTAATTTCCAATCCTTATTATATAACTTCCTGTAATGCATAGGAAGGCCCAGATATCGAAAAGGGTATGATCCCATTTTGCATCGCAACCTCAATCCATCAAAGGGTCTTTGCAATGGAACTAGGCTCATAGTTACCCAACTGACCCACCGTGTAATTGAAGGAGTGATAATTACAGGAAAGGCTAAAGGTTGCACAGCCTATATACCAAGGATAATGACGACTTCAGTTGAGAAAAAGTGGCCTTTCAAAATAAAGCGGCCCCAGTTTCCCATTCGAGTTTCATATGCGATGACCATCAATAAAAGCCAGGGACAAACTCTCATTAGGGTCGGTGTCTACCTAGCCACTCCGGTGTTTTCACATGGGCAGCTATATGTAGCTTTATCAAGAGTGACATCACCTAATGGTTTGCGTGTCTTAATTGAAAATAACCCTCCTGAGCAAGCAGACACTCACAATGTTGTCTCTAGAGAAATCTTCAACGATTTGGCACATCCCTAGCACCTTCAGACAAACATGTTCAAGGTAATCCAGACACGTAACCATTTTTTCACTGGTTGACTTAACCTCAACAATACCATATGCATCAGACCTACACTAATGCTACACTGCACATCCTCGGTAATCTCATGGTTTCTTCCATCCTTCTGCTTTCCTTGTTATCATCGTGCTAATCGGTGATGCTTGTGAACAATCTGCATTCTTTCGCCGCATTCTCACCTACATGTCTGTACATGCACAACAAAGTTATTAACTGTGCCAGACTATTGTAAAGGTTCAGCACCATTTATAAGCAACCCGATTATAACCACTGCACCATTTATAGGCACCCGACCCTGGAGCCTGTTCGACTGGTATTAAAGCTGACTGAAGCTGATTTGTTGTGAGAGAAAAATACTGTAGACTAGCTGATAAGCCAGCTGATAAGTTCAAGCGAACAGGCCTTGCTAATTATTAGATACACCAAGGTACTGCAAATCAGCATGTTCAGCTCGACTTGTCTTGCTTGTTTCAATTTGTTTCAGTTTATTCTCTCTCACAGAACACTATTGAATTAGCTGAAACCAGCCAGAACCAGCCGATAAATAGTAGTTTTGTGTACCAGCCGAACGGGCTGAATGTCAGGTCAGTGTCTTCCTAGTTCACTGTTTTATATGTTAATCAGTACAGTACAGTACCAGAGCTTTACAGCTATATTCGAAGTCCCATCTGTGTTCTGCCCAATTTCCCATGTACAACTATCCAACCATACAGGCATATGAACTAGCTTATTAACTCTTCATTTAGTTCTCAGTGTGCTTACTGATTGTTCAACTTCTTTTGCAGATATTCAGATTTTATTTCAAAACACAATCGGTAATCGTGTACAGAAGCAGGCAGACCCCTTAGTCACCTTCATTAAGGATTATTTTGCTCTCATCCATAACCATCAGTTCAAGTAACACCAGAAGACAGCAGCCTGGAACCGGTCAAGTACGGATACAAAGAATGACTCCACCAACTAACTAGTTTTAGACATCTATCACGGCTAATGAAGCAGTAAATCAGTGGCATGGGAAGGTCAGATTAATATTTTCTAGGGAAAATTGGCCAGGGAACACTGTAAAAACATGTCTTTTGCTATAGGACACCAAAAATACTTGTCCTTCCCAATAGACACTGTAATTCAGTGTTAATTTGGTGTAGGACACTGGACCTATTATTAAGGAGAAAATTCTTTATTTGACATTGGAAAAATGAGTCGTTCCTTTCTTGGTCCTGAAATTTTCTTCGTTCCCTATTTGACACTCACTTCAACTTTCATCCCTAATTTGACACTACCGTCAAATCCGTTAGCTAACGGTGTTAACTGGCTGTTAAAAAAGACGTTTTTGCCTCTAGAAAAAAAGCGGCGAAACAAATTTGAAAGGAAAAAAAACCTGCGCCTTTTTTTTAGCTGGGCGCATGCATCAGAGGCGGGCGCAGGTTTTTTTCCTCTCAAATTTGCTTCGCCGCTTTTTTTTCTAGGGGCCAAAACATCTTTTTAACAGTCAGTTAACACCGTTAGCTAACGGATTTGACGGTAGTGTTAAATTAGAGATGAAAGTTGAAGTGAGTGTCAAATAGGGAACGAAGAAAATTTCAGGGCCAAAAAAGAAACGACTCATTTTTTCAGTGCCAAATAAGGAATTCTCTCATTATTAAGTGGGAAGCTATGGGTGACTAGATTACCATTACCTGGCCAACACCCGACTCGATGCAATCGATCCCAAATCGATGAATGGATTCGCATCGTCCCCCGCTGGAACACGCGACAAAGACCAGGCGAGGTTTGCGGCGGCTGCCCTCCCCCGGCTATGGCATGCCTGCCAACACGGCTGCAGTGGTGGGGCTCGTTCCCGGAGGCGCCGGCTGCCGGAGGCCCGCGGCGCCCGCCTCCGGAGGTGAGCGGATGCGGCTATTGGCGGCGCCCGACAGATGGTAACCACCAGGGAATCACTCTCTTCGGATGTTTTTTAGGAGCGCGGAGTGCGGAGCTTGTTGTCCTCTGATTGCGTGTTTCTCTTTGCAGACGAGGGGACATCTCGGCTCTACTCGCCGTTTTGGCCCGAAGCCTAATGGTGGGACAGAAGTCACAGAATGGGGTTTCTTGATTCTCGGATTGAAGGCCAGTGAAGTGCCTAGCTTCTCGTGCTTAAGGAATTCATCGCTCGTCCATTTGCAACTGCAAAATTTGGAGTCCAAAAACCAACCAAATAGCTCTGCAGGACAATGAGCTTGTTGTTTCTGATGTCGCCGGTCTTAAGCCTTGTTTAGATTGCAAATTTTTCAATCCGGACACTGTAGCACGTTTCGTTTGTATTTGACAAACTTTGTCCGATCATGGACTAACTAGACTCAAAAGATTCGTCTCGTGATTTACAACAAAACTGTGTAATTAGTTATTTTTTTACCTACATTTAATGCTCCATATATACGTCTAAAAATTGATGTGATGGAGAGAGAGTGAAAAAACTTAGAATTTGAAGGTGATCTAAACAGGCCTTAGCATACTTCGAGGAACGAAACTGGGTGTGAGTATGCAGGACACTAACTACAGTGGCTTTGTTGGCATCATAGAAGGTCTGACACTCTCTGCAGCTTTTTCTGCTGCGTCTTTGGCCTTGTTTAGATACCATCCAAATTCTAAGTTTTTTCACTCTCTTTCCATCATATCAATTTTTAGCCGTTTGTATGGAGTATTAAATGTAGGTAAAAAAAATAACTAATTACATAGTTTAGTTGAAAATCACAAGATGAATCTTTTGAGCCTAGTTGGTCTACGATTGGATAATATTTGCCAAATAAGACGAAAGTGGTACTATTCATCGGGTTGAAAAAAGTTGCAATCGCCTATGTTTGTAATTCCATCATGACCCGATGCTACTGCTGCCTGCTGAAGCATTGGTCTGAAGGGGATAGGGGCATACTACTCTATTTCAAGTGCGTTCTTACCTGTTGGGCGAGGAAATGTTATTACGCAGTTGAGACCCGGCACGTTGCCGCGGGAATTATTGAATGAGTTGAACATGCAGTTGAATACAAACGACATCGAACAATTTCCTTCAATAAACAGCTGAGAAGCATAGAACGTTAAACAAAATCTAGGGATAGAAAATTGTGAAGATTCGGTATCGCAGATGTGCAGATGTGTGATGAAGTAAATCGCTGAAAAAGTCAGAGTCAGCATGATAGTTTGTCAAGTACCTTGACAAGATGGTAGCAAATGCAGAGGCCAGAGGTATATTACATAAGCTCTCCGCTGGATTCTATATTTTCTTGTAGAAAGCAAAGCGCTGGAGCTAACAGTGTATCTGCATACATATAAGAAGAAAGTGTGAGGAATACTGGAGTGTGGCTAGCTGATTTGAGGAGCAGCAATAAATAGTGGGACTATAAAGGGTGTACATTACTAATTCGGAATCTCATTGCGAAACTACTACTTACGGAGATCAAAACTAAATTGGCCAAGGCACGCAACATATTTTTAACAAAGTAAACAACAAAACAGGAACCAAGTGTACAATATATAGTAAGCTGGCATATAAGTGCAGATAAGCAAGGTTTGATTTTATCAATAGGTGTTGTAAGCTGATTGTCTAGGAAATCATTACAACAAGCCCTGTGACAAGGAGGTACATTATAAACTGAAAATCCCAAACCCCAGTCCTTCCTCCACTCCGACACAAATCCTCCGAACCGGCCACCGTGGAGAAATGGGGCGGCGCCGCCGGTTCGCGCAGCTGGACGACGACGACGACGACGAAGAGGACGTGTCCATCAAGTTCAAGCCCTCGGGTGGCGCCTCCTCCTCGGGCGCCAACCCCAGGAAGCCCCAGCCGCAGCCGCAGCAGCGCCGCCGACTCGCCGCTGACGACGACGAGGACGAGGAGGAAGTGGAACTCGAGGAGGAGGAGGACGACGAGAAGGATCTCGAGGCGATGCGACGGGCCGAGGAGGAGGAGCGCCGGGAGCAGGAGGCCGAGACGAAGACTCGCCGCCGCCGGGGACGGCCCAAGCGCCGCCGCGACCCGGAGAGCGAGGAGGAGGAACCTGAGGAGGTGGAGCCGCTGGAGGAGGAGCCCCGTGAGGAGGAGAACACGGAGGCGGTGCCCGTAGCTGTAGGGGACCCAGTCAAGATCACCGGCAAGGGGAGGAAGCAGAAGAAGCACTACGATTCCTTCGAGTACGAGGGCAACACCTTCGAGCTGGTAAGCCGCCGCCTCCGTTTCTCGCTTCCCGATTTCTGCTCTATTTGGATTTTTGGGGTTTCGGGAGGCGCATATTGTTTTCTTTCCGTTGGGTGATTGCTGTGGGCTCAATTGTGCAGGAGGACCCCGTGCTGCTCACGCCTGAGGACAGTACTGAGAAGCCCTATGTCGCCATCCTCAAGGTCTGCGATCGTATCAGGGACCAAACGTTGCCGAATAAACTGTTTTTCTGTTTAGTTTCATGAAATTTTACTCGATTCATTTGTAGAGTCTCATAGGTTTCGCTAAACTTGATGGGTTGGTAGCTATTGATGCTTCTGTTGTGTGATAGTTTGAGTGACCAGAGTCTTTATACCAGTATAAGATAGACATGTTCTTTTACTATGCAATATGAGATCATGCTAGGTTTCGGCTGCGGTATTTTCATACTGCCATTGTGCTTAGACTGTAATTGACCTATATTTGCATCTAGCTGTTTTGTTCTGTGACCTCACTCTTTTTTGCATAAATTCTTTCTTAAATGTATTCATCCCTTTTTTTAACTTATATTGTTCCCTGCATTTGGTTGCTACTACTAAATTAGAAGTGTTACTCTTGAATTGTTTAAAACTGGACATCATAGTTATCTCATTTTCATGAACATTGATTAAGTGCTTGCTGCTAGGCATCATTGTGGATTTTGGGTTTTTATTGCCATGGGTGCAACTGCAAATGGACAACCCTTATGTCAAGCAGTTTAATGTCAGCCTTACCTTATCTTTTGTGACTGGATGACTGGAATGGTTACCTGTTCTTGCTAGTGCTGAGGACAAAGTCTCTTATCATTGTACAGCTGGAACATGTCTTCTAATATAGTGGTCCTTATTTTACAATACAGTCACCTATGTGCTACAGTTCCTTGTGATATTTGATATTTCCAACTTTCATTTTCTGTATCTTAATATCTTTTTAATTATCTTCGAATAGGATATAACAGAAACTGAGGGGAGCCTGTATGTAACTGGCCAATGGTTTTATAGACCAGAAGAGGCTGACAAAAAGGAGGGTGGATGCTGGGTAGCACGAGATACATGAGAGCTATTTTACAGTTTTCATATTGATGATGTGCCTGCAGAATCAGTTATGCACAAATGTGTGGTCCATTTCATTCCTCAGCACAAGCAGATTCCCAGTCGAAAGCAGCACCCTGGATTTATTGTCCAGAAGGTCTATGATGCAGTTGAGAAGAAACTGTGGAACCGAACAGACAAGGACTATGAGGATAACAAGCAACAAGAGATTGATCTTCTTGTTAAGAAAACAATAGACCGTATTGGGCAGCTTCCTGATCTCGAACCTGAAGAGACACCTCTTGAGAACAATCATTTGTCAAATAAACGAGGCCTGCGTAAGAAACCTGTTAACCCTATAGATGTAACAAGAGAACCTCCAGTTGGCAAATCCGAGCAGTTTGCAAAAGCAGAGACACCTGGAAGTGATAAGCTAAGGAATTATGATATCCTTGTTAGGTATAAAGTACTTACAGGCGATACTTATCGTGATAGGTGGCTCGATAAATTGGTAGAAAGTATTCCGCTTGCATCAATGGAGAATGCTGGAACCTCTGCTGACGCTGATTCTACAGCCAAAAGTTCAATCAATGGTTCACCTGCAAAGGATGTTGGTTCTGCTGTAAGTTGCTTGTTCATTATAATTTGATTGTGTTAACTTTAAACTCCTATACATATCGTATCTAGCCATGTTGTCAGTGCTTTTTATATAAGCTCTGCTTCAGTTGGGTTAATTCTGGAATACTGGAAGGACGATGTGACAAAATATAGAAATTATTTTATTATGGTCCCTTAGAGCTTTGTGTTCACAACTTGTATTATTCTCTCAAATGCAACTGGATTAAGAGCACAGATTAATGAATTTTCATTCAATGAAATGAGAGAGATCTAATGTTTTGAGTAGAACTCGGATAAATTTCTGCAGTGTGCATTTGCCGTGTCATGTCTCTTGCTTGGGTTGCTTCCATTTCCATCTTTTTTACATATAGGTGAAGACATCATTCATTTATAATCCATTGTTAAACATCCTTCAGTTCCTTTAAATAATGAATAAGTCTCATGTTTAATTGTTCTTTTTCTATTGGCTGTTTCTCATGTTTTACTGTTGGACAATTTGCTTCCCTCATTCTATGTGTTCTATTGATCCTGTATTTCCCTTGGTTTATTATAATGGTTTCTATCTTTTCAATCAGGAAAATGAAAAATCATATGGACTTGATGTTGTTGTTGAGATAATGGTTGCATTAGAAGGATCTGCATATGAAGCTCTTGGAACAGATTTTGGGAAATATAACCAGAAACTGCGACAATTACTGTTCAACATCAAGGTATAAATGTTTTTTATCAATTACTTGTTTGGGCATTACAAGTTTTGGGGTTTACTACTTGAACATTTAGATCATGTGCCGCTTAATAACTGAAGATACTTAGCTGTTATGACCATATAAACCTTTATAGTTGATAGTTTATTTCTTCAAGAGCATGTCTGTCTGAGAAGAACCATGTAGCTACTAAAGCATGCATTCAACATGTGTCAAAATATGTTCTTATTTTCTGACTTGGTTTTGTGTTATGAAAACACAATATTGCATTCAGATTGTTCATTATGTCTGGCCAACCTAAAACGCTAGTTCAGAAGTGGCCTATTGAGGTTTTACTTTTCTGCATGCAGAGCTTGTGTATACTGCAAGTTATCAACAAGCAACCTCATCTGTATAGTTATGTTGGCTTCCTTGAAGTCGATTCTGTTTTTTTTTCCTAATGGTACATAACTTATAGTTCTACAATAATTTGTTTCCAAAATCTGTACTACCATAAATGGCTTTTACTTTGATCCTGTAGTTACCCAACCTTGGTTGTTAACTCGTTACAATGATCCAATCACTGTTTACTCTCTCCACAGGAATACCTTGTGTATCCTGTAAAACTACTCCCTCTGGTCGAAAATGTAAGGTGTTTTTGTTTTGCCCTAAGTGATATTTCTCTAAATTCGGCCAAATTTATATGAAGGTATATTAAGATCTACAATACCAAATAAATGCACTATCGAAACATATTTTATGGTGGATTTAATTAAGACTAATTTGATTTTGGTGAGCTCAGTTGGTCAGGGGTGTGGATGAATGCCCGGACCATCCAGGTTCAAGTCCTCATCGAGGCGAATTTCTGTGCCTATTTTCTAAATAAAATGCCACATAGTTCCTCCTAGGTTGGTCTAGTTTTTTTTTAACTTAGGAAACAACTAAAACACTTAACATTTTGGAACAGTGGGATAAAGTTAGAATTTGCACATCTAAGTTGTGTTCCACTTGAATATAGTTGGATTTTGTAAAGCATTGTCATCTTGACATACCCCTAGGTAAAGTACAATAACTCGTAGGTAAGGACGTAAGGTACAAATACAATGGCCTGATGATGCTTCTGCATTATTGCTGTACTGCCACTTGATAAAATGAGAACACTTTGTATGTCTACCTTCTTCTGTAAGATGTATCAGCTCCACATGTTCACCAAAGTACTGTAGAAAAATAATTGTTTGAACTGTAAGTTTATCTTCCTAGATATAATTATGTTAATAGTACTTTTTCCAGAGTCAACTCTGCATGGAATGGAATGAATCCAGATAGTCTTTCATTATGCTTTTGTATGTTTATATTATTATTTGAATATTTGACTTACCATGGTTATTTCGGATATACAGAATAGCTCTAAACTTCGCAGGAGGCTGATGGACAAGGAGCTTGATCCTCCAGCTCTTTTAACCATGTCTCCAGATGAATTAAAGGTCTAATTCTCATTTCAAATATTTTGCATTTTGGTTACAAGATCCAGATATTCCTCTTTACCTTGTTTACAAAAATTGATTTCATTCTTGTGGTAATTGCCTGGTACTCTAGTTATTTATATTGATATGGCAACATTGTTTGTACTGCCAAAGTTGATATGACAATTTAGCATACTATGGCAACTTGGGCAGCTGCTATTGCAGCATGAAACTGCATCATATGGCAGCGCTATAAAATATTACTGTGTATAACAGGCTAAGTTTTTATTTTTACTGTATATTTTTGGAAATTTGGTTTTTATCGGTGAAGTGCCATACACGATATATTTCCCTTATTCCTTCGGTTCTCATTTGAGTAGGGAGTGTTTGGCCTTCAAAGGCTGGATATGAATAGTCCTTTGGTTTTATTTGAGTATAAGGTGCATAGTTCCTTTTTCAAAGAGATTGATGATATGTGGTTGAGCATACTGACTGTCAGTTGTCTAAATTACTTCGTGGCTCACCTGTGGTTACTTGTTTGGTGTGGGGTGTGTGGGGTTCTGCTAAATATTTAAACTCTTCTTCTTAATGCAATTATACACAGTTCTCCCGTGTGTTTGAGGGGAAAATAAAATTATGACTATTAGCAGTGTTGTACTATTTCTATCTAGTCATGTTGAACTTGCAAGTACATGGTATTTGACAGTAATGCATTGAGTTTACTAAAGTATTGGTAGTGTAGGTTTACTATGGGGCCACTTCTATTATGAGAAAATGGTTTTATATTTTCTTAATTTTCTTAACATTTTTCCAGACTGTATGTTACACTATATCATGAAAACCACTGCCACTATGTGTTTATATATATTATTTACAACATTTCAGGCTGGCTTGACTTTAGCAGAGAAAACATCTGAACCAGAAGAATCAAGGAAATTGCAAGTATGGTACATATATGCTTTAAGATCAATAACGAGCGAAAAGAACAAAGATAAATATTCATTACAATAGCTGAATTTTCACATGGAGTTATTTATGCTATGATTCTCTAATTTTGTGTTTTGTTTTAATTAGATGACTGATAAAAGATGTGAAAGATGCAGTGAGAAGAAAGTTGTCATATCTAATATTATCCATGCAGGTCATGGAGACCGCTATCAGGTTCGTAAATGCTTGATCTTTTGTTGTCATTTTTTATATTATTTTTCCGATAAAAGATGGATTGAGTTTGGAGGAAAAATAACAAATGGTAGTGTTTATGTTGCAGTTGAGGGAATAAAATTGTCAGTTGAGGGAATAAACCGTACCATCTGCAATAATGGGAATAAAACCCGAAGTATAAGAAGGTACTCAGCTAGATTTACCCGTCATAAACAAAAAATAAGACGACTCTAAGGATCATCCAAGGTTTTATAAGTGGAGGTAGCTTGACAACATTTTGTATAAAAAGTGACTAATTCAGTTGTATAATTATAATTCGGTCATCAAGTTAATTATAGCTATTCATCTCTAGATTATCAACTAACCTGTGTCAAACATGTGGTATATCTTTTAATAGCATGCAGTAGTAACCATAGCCGGTATAATAATTCCATATTCATCATAACCATCATTCCATAATACAGTTACTACGATGTTGGGACTAGCCAAGTTTCTCACTGTCTGGGAGAGACGACAATTCGAATCGATTTCAACCAGCTGTGAATTTATTTCTAACACAAATCTAGGCAGACTAGATCAATTGTCACCTTAGGTCACCTTTGGTACAACTCAGGTACACATTTCGTGGGTTCGACCAGCGTCGTATAATCAGGGATAACCAGTCACCAGGATGATCAGGACTACCCTGCTCTTGGGCTCACATCTGGCTCTCCATACATCCTTACTACCATCCAGAGTGCGCACTTTTACAGAAAGGGGCCCAGCTTGAGTTGAGCTACTCGACTTCGCGGTCGGAACGAGTTATCAGGCCAGTTAAGTGATAGGCATGCGTTCAATCTTGTCAGAAGTACGAACAACGGTATGGTTCTTAACCGGCACAGATGGAATCACATGAGTTAACCTACATATAGACTCCGTCCGGCCTCTATTTCTATTTCCCCATGGTTCTTTTCTACGATAGCAAATATAACCAACCGTGTTTCGGTATCTACTTATAACTCGTATGTGATAAGAAATCATCCGACTTCTACCGGTCTAAGCATGGCTAAGCATATATTTGATTCTGAACCTACACAGGGCTAAAGATATATGTAACTGGATAAGGTAGTTCTATGCATCAAGTGTTTTCAATCAACTCTTATAACCTAATGCATCAAACATAACGGACTCAAGTGATATTTTATAAAACATGGGAGACTTAGAATGCTCCGGGGCTTGCCTTTGAGGAAAGAGGTTGGCTGATGATCTGGGCACTCAGGGAGGTCCTCGAGAGTTTGCTCCTCTTCTTCGGGAGCTGCGGCCTGAGGCGTCTCCGGCTAATTCTCCTCTTCTTCTTCGTTGAACTCTAAAAGAGTTATCCCTTCAGAGGATCCTATATGCATGAGCATGAATTAAGATATCACGAATGCATATATGATGACATGTATAATATGATATGGTATGATGAATGCATCCTCATAAGTGTTTTTAACAGCATTGCATTAAAGTGATAACAATTGCATCTTATTTTACTGAGTAGGTGCATATCTCTTCTCTTAGTAACTTAAGCAAAAACTTATGTAAATTATTTTCTGGATTACAAGACAGCAACCACTTGTTTTGACCATAACTAGAATTATACATATCAAAATGATATGGTTGGGACATTCTGGAAAGCTTATGAAATTGTTTACAACTTTCTTTTAATCATCTTAATGTGATTCAGCAGTTATCTAGGTCAAACAAATCAATAATTCAAATCTGTTCAGAGAGCAAGTATTTTGGACAGCAGACTTCTAACAGCCATAATTCTTAAACCATAAGGCCTATGACTATGAAAATTTAACACCAGGTAGATAAGTAAGTTATCTACAACTTTGTTATTAACAAGTTTTACTGAACAGACCATTATTACCATGAAATTATCATCACAACCGAAACTATACATGTAGCCATCTAGTTAAATTATAAAGCAATAATTAACTAGTTGTATACAATCAATTGCTTTTAAGCCTAACTAATAACATCAACAGATCATATGCATCACAAGCACCATAGAAAACATTATGGTTAAACATATCTAAATTATTTATATCAATTTGTTAATTTCCTTAAATGATAAGGTGATTTGAAGGATAAATATTTTCAGTGCATAATAAATTCTAAGAAAATTACAGTAGCCTACAAATGACTTTAATAGTCTACTGTACAAATTTCATGTCATTTGGATAAGTATAACTACCTCTACAAAAATAACAAGTTACGTAGACTTATTTTAGCAAAAATAGTTTAGCATAGAGAAAAGTGTCAAGCAACAGATTTAATATTTTTATTATATTCCTCCAAGCCTAGGAATACTGTGTAAATTTTTTCATGATCATATGTTATGTATTTTTACCCCAATTAATTTCACTAGAAACTAACAATTAATTAGGATTAAATAGGAAGACCACATCCAAAGTATGCTTTCTGTAGGTTTAGTATTTTTCCTAGCTAGAGCATGTCAACAAAAGACCAGCAAAATTAGAATTACAATCTTGTCACCTTCCTAGCTCAAGTTATGCAATTTATAAGATAGAAACCATTTAAAAAGTATTTATCTAGATACATTTTATTCTCCTACGAAAATACCAGAAACAGTGTATCTCATATTTTTATCAAATACTACACTTCATGAGGAATCCAATAAAATTTGGTTCACCAAAATTGGACACTCCTAGCTTGAGATATGAATTTTTGAAACATGCATTCAAATCTGTGAAATAAATCCAGAAAATCAAATTCAAATCCGACTGACAGCTGGGCCTGCGGTTAACGGACACCCACCCGTCGGCAAGACCAAAACAGGGGATGACGCTAACCGGCGAGAACTCGCCGACAGTGAGGTCCCCGGCGGTAGCGTCTTCACCACGGCACTCTTTTCACCCCCGCGCATCGACTGGTAGGCTTAGTTGGCTCGGTGGCTCGCCGGAGCAAGCTCGACGACGGCAATGGTGGACGGTGGAGGTCTGGCGGCGGTACGCCGGTCATCTCCGGCTATGGCACACTCAGGCGAGGACGGCTACTCCATCCTAGTGACCTAACAAAGCTACACGGTGCAGGTGAGGGCTCGAGGTAGCGTCGGTGAGCTTATCCGCGTGCATGGCCGTGCGGCGGCGCATGGAGACAGTGGTGCTCTCACTGTTCCAGCTAAATGGCGACGAAAGGTGGGTCTCTGTCATGCCACTAGCTAGTTCTAGGGTTACTCGACCTAAGGCGCGAGAGAAAGGAGGGAGACGGTGAACCAATTCGGCGGCGGCGAGCTCGAGTGCCACAGCGGCCATGGCGGACGTGGGCGGAGCGGCGACTCGTTCTGGCGCCGTCAAGCGATGGCGTCATTCCTAGCTCTGGCCTAAGCATCTAGACTCTAGCGCAGTGCTGGATCAGAGAAGATGGAGGTATGCAGTGCGGTGGAATGGTCGGGCCACGGCGACCTACGAGCGCTGCGGCGGCAACGGCGAAGCTAAATGCCGCTATACCTGGGGTCGATAGGTGATGCTGGTGGCTCGAGGAGGTGGAGGTGATGGCGGAGCAGCCGTGGCCGAGACGAATCGGGCGGCGAGGCTACGTCGGCGGCGAGCGGCTGTGGCGGCGCATAGCGAGCTCGACATGGAGCTTTGGTGAGGCCGAGCAAGAGGGAGGAAGTGAGAGCGGGTGAGTGGAGTGAGCAGCAGGGGCGCGGAGCTTATGTGCTCGCTCTGGCCTGACCGGCCGGGCCAATGCCGGCTTGCTGTCACCACGCAGCGGCCGCGGCCTGTGGTCGGTCGGCCACTGCCGTGCGCGCGGATGTGGGTTTAGACGCCGCGACGCCGACTGACAGCGTGATTTCAACCCCATATAACTCCTAATCCGTTCGTCCATTGCAAAAACTCCATTAATGAAAGTTGTAGAGCTACATGCCATCTACAACTTTGCTTTAGGATGCATCCCCTAATTCGCAACGGTTATCCAGTTACAATGCTCCTAAGTGGGGTACATCGAAACTAAAAACAGCATTAGGACAAAATTTTACAAGTCTCAAAACAGCATTTCCTTGCTACTTATGAGCTGTTTTTTAGCATGCTATGCACTGAATTAGACCTTGACCCAAAAATAAAAGTTGTTGCCCTAGTCAAGTACTACAACTTTTATTTAGGTCACCGCCATGCAAATACTCTAAGCTATTATTCAACTTTGGTCAAACTAGTATCATGAAAATAGTATTTCAAATGAAACCAACACTTATAAGCAAAATTGGCCTATGTCATAAATACAAACATTGTTCCATTTATCATCCTAGACGTGTCTAAGGTGTTTCCATGACCTCACAACCATTTCATATATTGGTCATACATGATTGCAAGCATAAGCATATATATAAATCAACATTTCATGTGACAATGTATAAGAATGTGATGAAATTTTATATGGTCATGTTCATGAATGCTGGGATAATGCTTGTGCTCATGAAATGCAGATGTCAAATACAATGCTTAACACCGGGGTGTTACATGGCCCGCAATACTGTTCATAGGATCCGTTTTTCTCCTCTCCTCTCACAGAGTTGGAGCCAGTTTTTTTTTTCACCAGCTCTGGTCCTTTTGATGCATAATGACTGAATAGTGTAGGAGTCGGAGCTGGTTGAATCCCTACCAAAGGGACCTTTTGTCACACCTGCAGCTAGGGATGAAATCAGATTAGATAGTAACGGACATTATGGATAGTGAACACGGGTGGTTGTGAATATAGGTAGTTGTGGATTCAGTCACATGCGGATAGTGTTGGATGTGTCGAATCTTGACCTACCCATACACATATTAGAAATATGACTCCAAGTATTCATATTTTGGTATAATATGGATATTAAATGTTCGAATTCATATACAAATTGTGATTATCCATTTAATATTTTAATCCTTTTAGGATAGTCAGATATCAGAAAATATCCACCCTACTTTCATAGCAAACTATAGCAACGTGTGGGTGCTTTGTCTGTGTTTGTTGAGAAGTGAAATGTAAAACGAACAAGAATTAGAAGAACTGTCTTTCTGTATTGATCTCTTGAGTATACATATAACTAAAGGAATTTGGTCAGGAGATAACTGTTGGCAATCCTTTGGCCAATGGAAATACTCCATCCGCCCATCGGGCACTGATAATTGCACTTGGCCATTGGAAATACCCCATGTCCCCATCGGTGGCACCGATAATTTGCCTAGTGCATTTAGAAGTCTAATGACTACTTGCTAAGTGAGATCACTAAAGGATGTCTCTTTGAAGAGATACCATTTTTTGAAACACTCTCCCTTTGAGGAGAATATCTAGATAGATTTTCATAAAACTCCTTTAAATATTATAGGAAAATATGAAAATAATAATGACATATAAGTGTGATATGTAAATCACTATGTCTTCGGTATCTCATTTTAAAAACATATGAGGAAAAATAAGAGATACAATATATAAGAGTAACTCCACAAAAACCTTACATGAAAATATGAGGAGAATATAAAGTAATATGATGGTAAAACTCTTGTAAAACCCTGTGGAAAAATCATGAGAAAATATGATGACATATTATAGTTATTTGCCATAAACGATGAACTATACCAAAAAACATTTATACACAAAAAAAAACATAAATGAGTTTTGAAGGAAATACATATCTTTGATAAAGTTCTGGCGGGTGAAGTGATGTGTGATTATGGGCCATCTGTGTGCTTGTAGGGACCGTGACGTCTAAGAGAGGAGGGGGTGAATTAGGCTTTCTAAGAATATACTCTAAACTATGGCATCTAATTTCCACCTATCTAAATGTGCTACTAAGGTTTGGCTAGGTGTGTTGCTATCTCTACTGAAAAAGAGTTATACAACTTAGGTTTCAATCCTATCAACTAGCCTAGCGACCTAAACTAGAATAGTAAAGCACATAACCAAAGTACACAACATAAATGTGCAAGCTTAATTGAGATAGAGATACAAATTCACGTTGATGACTCTAGTATTTTTATCGAAGTATCGAGAAGCTCACGTTTTCCCCTTAGTCCTCGTTGGAGCCCCTCACAAGGGTGCCCTCTCAAGGGCCAAGCTCCCCGATCGAATAACTTTGTGGATAGGCCCTAGGCCTTCCCCACGCGCGAATGGGTCTCCAAGATGGCCTCTCCTGGATTGCTCCCCACCATCTTAACTATTGAGCTTATGCAAACCTCACTAAATATTAGGCCTAAACCTAGAGCAAGTGCAAATACGGTGTCTAACTAGCCTAAACACTTCACAAAAAGCACCTACACTAATAACTAATATTCTATTAAGGACTTTGTGGTGGCTAGAGCACTTGGTGAAGTGTCTCAATATTCCTATATCTTCAACACACTCCAACTACCTTCAAAGGGCTGACATGGGGGTATAAATATGCCCCCAAAGAAACTAGCCGTTGGAGCAAGGCAACAGGTTACCACCAGACTAATCCGGTGCATGTCCAAAAACTAGCCATTGGAACTAGTTGTTGGTGACCATTGAGCACTGTTCATAGCGCATAGTCCAGTGCCCATCACCGGATCAATCTGATGCCCTCCTTTTGCTTCTAGAACCTCTTTGGTGACCACTGTTATAGTCTAGTGCCCCTTCACTGTTCACACTGGATCAATTCGATGAGTGAAACACTCCACTGGTGAACAATACAAGCGCATAGTCTGGTGCTTTCCTTACCGCCGCCACCAGATCAATCTGGTGCCCTCTAGATGCCTCTTTGCTAGGGTTTGCCATCCTATAGTCCGGTCCCCCTGGGGGTCACCACTGGACCAATCCGGTGCATGCAACCAGCATACACTAGGGTCTTTTTCTTCATGTCTAGCTTGGTTCCATCTTGTGTCTTGGACTTTTAGCATGTCTTATGGATCTTCAACATGTCTTCTAATATCTTGCTTGAGGTGTTGATAATCTGAATCGCCCCTTTGCCTAAGTCCAAGGCCACCTTGCATCCATTTGAACTATACCTTGTATATTAGCAAACATCATTAGTCCGAATGGTCATGTTGGTCATGAAACACTAAAATCAAACATGATGGCCCATAGGATCCACTTTCCTTATAGTGGTCATGGAAGAGACTCACAAGTTTTTGATGACTTGATGCACACATATCATTTGTAGTATCAACGGACCGTCCGAAGGTTCTACACTGTTGATGGTCACTAAATGATCCATCCGGCCATCAACACATCAATAAAGTGGATTAATCAACTCTAAAGTAGTAATTTGATTTTTAAATAATGTGGTTTCACTTGTATTGGTGAATATTTGAATGCAGGGACACAGGTTAAAATGGAGCAAAGGTGGAGGGCTAGGGGTCCAATAGGGGGGGTGGGGGTTGTCGCCTGACCCACCCCTTCACCGGCCAACATGGCCCAAAGCTCAATGAGGCTCAATCCTCGTGACAAGCCAGACAATACACTTTGGGACGATCCTACATGTTAGTCTTAAGAAACAAAGGAAATGGCAGGAGGTGCGAAGGAGGACGAGGACGAGGATGAGATTGAGGAATAATTATTGATTAATTTTCTTTCCACTTTTGTTGCATGGACGACGAGAAAAGTCGGAGGCGGCTATCGCGGCGGGAGGAGGGGGGGGGGGGGGGGGGGGGGGGGAGTTGAGGAATAATTGTTGATTGATTTTCTTTCCACTTTTGTTGCATGGATGACGAGAAAGCCGAAGGCGGCTATCGCGGGGAAAGCGAGCGGAAGCCAAATGCGTAGCGAGGATAGACAGGGGGCACCTGTGCAGGCGAGGCGATTACCAACGGGGGCGATTGCTCTGTATTTTTTAGTTGTAGAGATTGAGATAGAGGTTGCTGCTAGTCACCAGTTAAGGCTTTTGTTTGACGCTAAGGAGATTGGCCGGCGTACGATGAGAGCAATCTAGCCACCAGTTAAGGCTTTTGTTTGACGCTACGGAGATTGGCGTACGACGAGAAGCGACAAGCATGTCTACATGTTGACTCGAATAAAAATTGCCAACACTACACAGCTGCACTCAACCTGAATTCAGACATCATCTAATGGTCACAAGAACATACCAGACCAGTTTTGACCAATTTTCCAGGACAAAACTGGAACACTCTACACAACCAACAAAACTGTTTTGGAATTCAGACACCATGAACTAATATCCACAAACATTCTGGTAGTAAATGCATTAATGTTCGTTCATAGAGGTGAGCGTATGGTGTACGTGCATGTAGAGTGTCTGTGTCCGAACTATATAATTTCATAAAAAAACGAAGTGACTCGTAAAAAAACGAAGTGACTAGACGGAGCCATGCTTCAGAGTTCAGATGGCATGGCAGAAAGGGCAGAGTGGTCTTGCTTCACTCCCGCATGGAGCTTCACGCCAACTCACATGCTCCCAGATATGTAGGCTGCGAGCCTCTCAACGGGCCTTCGGCTGTCCACTTTCACTTCTCCATGGCACCTTATCTTAATCCGTGCCAGGTGCTCGACCGCGATCCATGCAAAGCTAAGCCTTGCTGGCATGTCCTCACAGTCAGGTTTGAGCATTTCCCTTGACTTTTGGACCCATTTGGGGTGGTAGGTTACCTGGTACCATGCAGAGGCCTTCATCTCATAAAACCGTTTTTTCTCATCATCAGAGATCTCAGTTTGATCTGTCACAAAGCTTTCGAAAATGCTCCTGAACTCCTTGTGGAGAGCAGAGTATGCATTCTTCAACCTCTCCTTTATGTCCCCCTGCTTTCTGCTGCTGTATTTGGGAAGCGACCATATGTGCTCTGTAACAAGCTCTGCTTCAGTGCGCACGCCATATTGGTTGAGCAGTGCATTCAGTTGTGTTTCATATGAGCACTTGCACTCCCAAGCACTTGAGAGAAAATCCGTTGCACCAGGAACTTCCATATCTGCATCATAAGGCAAATCGTTTAACGTGCAAGTTTCTTCTGGAACCAAATCACCACTGGAGGCTTCTTGGATTGACCGATAAAGCCTTCCAAGGATCTTCTCTGATTTATAGGAGATGGCATCCTCCTTTCCCATGAAGTCAGGATATAATTTTGGTCGAAGGGATGGTGGCATTGACACAATTTTGCCTGTCTTGGGGAAGTCCACAGCAGTTGCTGCTAGTTCTGCCAACTGAATGCACTTCTCATCCATTGCTCCATACTCGCTCATATCAGCGTGAACAACATGAGCATTACTTATTGGACCCAGTTTCTCATTTACCATGTTCTTCAAGAAGAAATCAACAATATCCTGTTAACAGTACAATATCTTATTAATAAAAGTGTACTGAAAAAAGTAATATTTTAAACAAACAAAGGACAAAGCATGTCATGGTCGGTAAGACCTACGCCAGGAAACAATGACAGAACAAGGCGACAGGCTAGTTAAAGTAGCGAGGGGCAATAGGCCCAGCTGTTATAGATTAGGCCTCGATAGGAGGATAGACTCATGGGCTAAGCCCATCAGCAATTGTAACCCCCCTTATATATACGAGGGAGACACTTAATGAGAAGGCAAGCAAGTTTAGGGTTAAACCCTTTATCTCTCTCTCCCTTCCCTCTGTTCTCTACGTGCCGCCCCTCTCCTCTCCTCTTCTGCCGCCGCCGCCCTTCCCTGCCCGCTGCTGCGCTGCTCCTCCGGTCGCCGCCTGCCAGGCTGCCCTGCCAGCCCGCTGCAGCCGCCCAGCCAGGCCACCGCCCCTGCCCTGCCAGCCGCTGCTGCCAGGGAGCTGCTGCTCCCCTGCCTGCTGCCGCCGCCAGCAAGCCCTAACCGGCTGCCCAATTCCCCGTCAGCCGCCGAAGATGATCAAGCGACTGACAAAGTAATTTGAAGAAACTATGTGAAATTATCATAATTTTGTATATTAGCAATATGATCAGATCGATTGGATAAAAAGTGCAAATATTAAGTCTCAAAAGCCAAGAGAGTGCTAGTTGATGATGAAGTGAAAAGTATTTATGCCTTATCTGTACTAATGTTCAGGAGTTCTTGACTTTAATTCCAACCTATGAAAACACCTTAGTCCTTGTTTGAAGTATTTTTGTTGTTTTATTAGAAAAATACCATGGTTTTGTGAAATACTTTGGTTTTGACAAACTATGTGTTTGGATGCAACGAGCTTTGTATTTTTGAAAAAAAACATGGTATTACTAAAAATAGTCCTTTTGGATTGAAATCCAGCTGTGCACATTAGACTTCCTAGCTTACTACCTTCAGAATGATCAAGCCTTTAACCTATACCTATACCTAATACACACAAAACACTAGGGATGCAAAGTTTTATTTTCTCTGGGTTAACCTTTAATTTAATTGAACTAATTAAGATCTCAAAGAAAAGGATATGGGATAAAAATGAAGTAACAAAGTGACCCACTACTACCAATTGGTGTCACCACTTGCATCCCTACAAAACACCCTCCAGTCAGAAACAAGTGATTTTTGCAACCAAAACTCTTTTAACTTTGACCAATAATGCCGTTGTGGATGTAGATTGTCAAATGAAAATTTAGAAACATGTATTAATTGAGCAAATGACATGAACACAGTTTTGCAGATTATACATGTAATCTGCAGAGCACATTAACTTCAAGAATTGTTATAGTAAAATTACATTATACGGGATTTTGCATGATTCATATTAAGATACTAGAATAAATACAAAGCATCATAAAATTATTGTACGATGATCTATTGTCAGTACAATAGATAGTAAGTCCATGAAAGTTGATATATAAGAAGAGATGGTAACTTTCAGGGTTGTTACTGAAGAAATGTCATCAGAGCTATCCTCATCTGTTATTCAAATACTCACTCCAGTCCGGTTTCTAAGGTGCATATGGTGAAATCACAAATACCAAGGAGCAATGGGATGTTTGTGACATCGTATTAATCTAGCGCTCTGTTTATTGGATCGTTTTTTCTGGCATGCATGTGATTGCAGCACAACAATCGCCTCGGTATTAGTCAAGTCGCTACCGATTTTTTATTGGATCAGTATTAATCATGCCAGAAGAAAAAGAGAAAAATCTCCATGTAAGTGACTGTTCGGTTCTGTCTATGAGTTAAATCCTGTCTCAGTATACGAGTGACGCCTAATAATATTACTCACTTTCTCTAAAACGCAAGGACGCTTTAGAAACCGGACTGGAGGGAGTAGAAGACAAATAATCATATAGACACATAGTTCAAAACTCTAGGATTTCACATGTCAAATATTAACAGGCATGGAATTAGTAGGAAGAAAAAGAATCCCTGATTCAGAGTCAATCCTATGATACAATTTCCATGGAAGTTTATGCTCAACTTCAATATTAGCTGCAACAGAGATTGCTCAGTAAGAACACTAACATGTCAAGCAGAAATTAGTAATGGGAGGGCATCAAAATGAACTAATATTTGAGGCAACGCATCCATATATTGAACTTTTAAGGGAAGAAATGCCTAAATGTCAAGAATAGTTGAGCTTACATGTGGGGATACTGCACGCGGTAGTTGTTTTGCTTCAGTTGGGGAGTAGTCCATAGGGTTCCAACTCTTTTTGCCAGGTGGTATAAGGTTTTCCTCCCATGTCACAAAGTAGAGATCCCCATCAAGATCACTCCCAGATGCTTCATTGGCATGTGGCCTCTCACCTTTCTTGGGGAAGACCAAGCAATCAACAAGGTGATGCAGTTCAGGCACATCAACAGCTTCAAGGATCCGGACATCCCCTGGATGAAGGCATGGATTCTTTGCCATTACGATAGTACCCACAATGGTCTCTGCATTTTTGTTTGCTGAGGAAAATCTTGGTCCATGCTTTACCAGACAATTATTGAGTGATGGAGATGACGCCCGGATAAAGCACTGTCCTTGCTCAAGGATCCCAAGTTCATCAAGGCAGCCCATCAACCACCTCCCCTTGGGCACAAAAATCCTTGTCTTCTCCAGAAGACCCAGTAGCTGTGAGGACCTTATAGCTAACAGCATTGCTTTCAGGTGTGGCTCAGTTCCAGGTGAAATGCCAGCACTCAACATCAGTGCTGCAGTGTTTCCTTGCTGAGCACAAGAGGTGGTTACAATGTCAAAAGCAACATCAGTGTCCGACAAAATATTATTGAGATTAGATAACATGGCTTCCTGCATTTGAGAAAAGATAGCATCCGGGACATTCAAGGAGGACAGTAATGTAATAATCTGACGATTTAAGAATCCTGGCTGAAACTTTGTCCATGAAACCACCTCTAACACAGTATGGTTAGACTCAAACTTGTGCATGCTCGGCCTCAGCGAAAGTCGTATCCCATCATTTTCTCCTTCCCAGACAGCTATAACACCCTTGAAGCCTGCATACCTAATCTGGTAAGCGGATGGGGGATTATCTGTCAATTGCAGCTTCTGAGAAACTTCAAGTGCAAGGTCGCACGTAATCTTGCCAATTCCATCAGAGAAAATGTACCCATTGCGTTCAACTTCCTCGAGACACTCATTGACCTCATGCGGCTGCATCACCACTGTAGCATACGTAGATGAGAAGCACTGCCCCATCCGAGCAGCGTGCTTTGCTACATTCTTACTTGTGAACCGCCCCATCCATTTCCTAATTGTTTCCACTGTTCTCATTCTGTCCTCTGCGAAGAACCAAGCTGACCTGTCCCTCAGCTGGTTTGATGAGAATGCAAGAAATGAGTACTTCCTGCCACACATGTGGAATCCCTCTGTCAAAAATGTTTTAATACGCTTGTACACTGTTGTCTTATGCAGGAACGAGTTTGACATCAAATCTTTGACAATTTGCGCAGCAGAGAAATTCAGCACATTACTGTTCAGTTGCTGCATACCCTCATCCATAAAAGTAACCCTGAGAAACCTGTCTGTGACTTCACGATAATGCCGGATGACACGATTAGAGCGCTCCACTTCTGGTGGCAGGCAATAAGCCTTGGTGGGCGTGACTACCAGCCTCCTCACCTCTGAATTGTCATCCCCAATCTTGTTGCGAAGAAGTTTGGGGTACCTGGCAACCCTATCTTGCAGATTCTTCAGCCTGCCACATGCATCAAAAACTGGAAATTTGTCCCCCCAAAATTCCCTCAAAGCAGCCACATTCACATCATCCTCCTTCCTCTGGAGCAAACCTAAGAATTCAGGCGTGAGGTGGTGTTGATTTATTACTCCCTTGTGCACCAGAGCATTCACGAGGAACAACACCGGAAACTTTAGACCCTCGGCGTGCTGCACGCAGAAGAACAGGTCCTGCATAGGCTCCCCAAACTCAGGCTCATCACGCACGGTGAGGCCCCTCCTGGCCCCCCACCCACCACCGCAATCAACGATCGGCACCCTCCTATGCCTCATGTATGCCAGCGCGCGTTCCATCTTTGGCCAGAACCGCGGCGAGAATGTGATTCTATACGCGCCGCACCGCCCAATCGCGCCACTTGGAGTGATGTCCGTGGTCCGTATCCACGGGTCATCGTCGTCGAGCAGGTCGAACGGCACGGACTCGTGGATGTCGTCATCCGCCGT
The DNA here is from genome assembly GCF_019320115.1 of Miscanthus floridulus. Classification (NCBI taxonomy): domain Eukaryota; kingdom Viridiplantae; phylum Streptophyta; class Magnoliopsida; order Poales; family Poaceae; genus Miscanthus; species Miscanthus floridulus. The sequence continues at coordinate 42 of NW_027098412.1, read as the reverse complement.
GCGGTAATAAACCAGCGGTGCCGCCGACAGCCGGATCAGCAG
>NW_027098411.1:0-28380 GCF_019320115.1 Miscanthus floridulus | reverse complement strand
TGACAAGAAGCCCGACCATGTGTACAAGTTGAAGAAGGCATTGTATGCCTTGAAGCAAACACCTAGAGCATGGTGTGAGAGTGAGGGACTTCCTACTCTCTAAAGGGTTCATGATGGCAAGGTTGACACCACTCTTTTTATCAAAAAGATTGGAAAAGATTTATTTTGTGTTGCAAATCTTGTTGATGAGTTTGAGATGTCAATGATTGGAGAGTTGAGTTACTTCCTTGGTCTTCAAATCAAAGCAATTGAAGAATGGTACATTTGTGAGTCAAGGCAAGTATATCAAGGACATGATCAAGAAGTTTGGAATGAGTGGTAGCAAAGCTATAGTACACCAATGGGAAAAATGGAAACTTGGATAGTGATGCAAGTGGAAATATGGTGGATCAAAAATTATCTCGGTCTATGATTGGAAGCCTACTCTATGTGACCGCATCAAGGCCAGGATGTTATGTTTAGTGTGTGCATGTGTGCAAGATTTCAATCCTACCAAGAGAAAGTCATTTGAATGCTACAAGAGAATATTGAGGTACTTGAAGCATACACAAATGTTGGTTTGTATCCAAAGGAGCAAAGTTGTGAGCTAGTTGGTTTACTCCGACTCTACTTTATGCAGGATGCAAGGTTAAAAAGGAAGAGTACATTGGGCACATGTCAATTGGGAAGATTCACTGTTTCATGGTCATCAAAGAAGCCAAAATAGTGTTGCATTATCAACCGCGGAAGCCGAATACAATCCGCGGTAGTGTTGTTGCATAAATACTTTGGATGAAGGCCAACTTTGAGTGACTTTGGAATCAAGTTCAAGAAAGTGCCATTGCTATGTGACAATGAGAGTGCAATCAAGTTAACCAACAATCCATTAGTTCAACATACAAGAACAAGACATTGATGTCCGCCACCATTTCATAAGAGATCACCAACAAAAAGGGGACATTTGCATTGAGAGTGTTGGCACCAAAGATCAACTTGCCGATATATTCACCAAGCCATTGGATGAAGAAAAGGTTTTGAAGCTAAGGAATAGTTGAACATATTGGATTTCTCAAATGTGTTGTGCCACCCTCACTCATATGACATGCCCTCCTTTTGAGCAGATCCAAGGTAAAGGTTGATTGGCAGGCATACATCTTGTTAAGGACTTGTTTAGTGCATGCTAGACATCTTTAACATTGAATAGGATCATTCATGAAAATCAAATGATTTTGGTGATTGTATGTACACTATTGCTTCTATGCTTACTTGATCTAGTGGTAGCATATGACATGTTTGTGGGCTTTGTAAACCTAGTGTTTGATCTAGAAAATGAGCTCTAAGTGTTTAACTCAACATGGTAAAGATAACCCTTATTGGAGAGTGAAGAAGCTTGTCCTTGGATCAAACCGAGTTAAATATCTTTGGCAAATGATCTAGATTGGACAAATTTGGGGAAAATGGTCCTCACCCCATTGATTGACATGATAATCTCAACCTATCTACATTTTGAACCTTTGTGGTCATTGATGACAAAGGGGAGAAAAACAAAGAATATTAGTACATGAGGAGAAAAACAAGATATTAGTGACTAAGATAATGAAAAGACAACAAAGGGGAGGAGGGGGAGAGATATGACAATGAAGGGATCAATTAAAATTTTGAGCACACAAGTAGGGGGAGCAAGCTCATGAACTTGTATGGTGCATTTGAATGTGCATTCATATGTTTGCTTGCATGGCACAAGTTTTAAATTTCAACATCCATGTGTGTGGTGTATGCTAGTTGTAGGTTTTGAATGATTGAAATGAAAAACTAGCATGCATAGGTTATCTAGTGATTTCATTTTCAAGTGGTATAGAGCTACCATGATGCTAAGGATGGTATATTGGTCACTCCGATTGGTATCAGCTTCAAAGGTCCATCTTTTATACCTTAGCATATTTGGTAGACATTGTCTCCTATATTTCCTATCTAAGCATATGTGCAAGCTATAATCCAAACTCTTAGCATATATGTAGGGGGGAGCAATTGCTACCATATGGGATTCATGAAACTTGTCCATATCCTTTTACACATGGTAAATATGCTTGGGCAAGCAACATGGATTCAATTAAATTTAATTCATATCTTTGTGAAAGGGTTGTCATCAATTACAAAAAGGGGGAGATTGAAAGCTCTAGTTTGGTTTTGTTGAATTGATGAAACCCTAAGTGCTAACCTAGTTCATCAAGTGATTATGAGATAGGTAGCACTACTCCAAGTGTGTGAGCAAATGAAGATCATGACATGACAATGGTGTTGCCATGATGATCAAGTGCTTGGACTTTGAAAAGAAGAAAGAGAAAAACAAAAGGCTCAAGGCAAAGGTTAAGTGGAGAGCAAATTTGTTTTAATGATTGAGACACTAGGGAGTGTGATCACATTTAGGATGATAGTTGTTATATAAGAGGGTGAAACTGTATCAAAAATGCGGTTATCAAAATGCCACTAGTTGCTCTAACTCATTGCATATGCATTTAGGATCTAGTGGAGTGCTAACACCCTTGAAAATGTTGTGAAAATATGCTAACACATGTGCACAAGGTGATACACTTGGTGGTTGGCACATTTGAGCAAGGGTGAAGAAGATAGAGCTGAAAAGAGTTAGTCACGCAGGTCACAGAGTGATCGGGACATGTCTGGTATGGGACGGACATGTCCGGTATTTACGATGAACTCATTGACCGGACGCATCTAGTCGCCACACCGATGCGTCCGGTGTGAATCGCTAAGTCATTGTTTGGTGAAACAGTTGATCGAATGCTGGCAACATCTGGTCCAGAGTGACCGGACGTGTCTGGTTGGACCTGGGTGCTTACTAGACTCGACCAGACGTTGTGTTTTGTTTGGTCTGGAGTCACCGGACCTAGTCGGCCTCGTGTAATCTCTGGACTTGGCCGGACACGTGGCTGAGTGTTCGGTCATTCTATTTTAGCGTTCGGTTTAAGTCCGGTCATAGCAAGTGTGGGCAGTAACGGCTAACTTTGGTTTGAACTAGACACATGGCGGACTAGGAGCGAATCCGGACAGTGTCCAGTATCACAAATGGTGCATCGTTCGGTGCGCATTCAATGCACTCGAGCAGTGTCTGGTCGATGCGTAGTCAGCCAATAATTGAGCCAATGGCTCTATTTTGTGGGGGCTTCTATTTAAGCCCCATGGCTGGCTCAAGTCATCCTCTTGGCCATTTGCATTGACAAGCAACCTTTTGAGCTTAGCCAAAGCCCTCCCACTCATCTCCATCATTTATTCATCATCTTTGTGGGATTGGTAGTGATTCCAAGTGCATTGCTTAAGTGTTTGCATCTAGAGGCACTTGGTGTTCGTGTTTCGCTGCAGGGTTCGCTTGTTACTCTTGGTGGTTGCTGCCACCTAGATGGCTTGGAGTAGTGAGGATCGAGCGGAGGTTGGTGATTGTCTCTAGCTCTGATCATGGTGATGTGAGGGGTTCTTGACCTTTCCCGGTAGAGAGCCAAAGGTACTCTAGTGAATTGCTCGTGGCTTATGTGATCCTCATCATGTGTTGGTTGTGTGGCACCCTATTGAGGGTTTGGCGTGTGTGATGCCAATTAGCGCGTGAACCTCCAAGTGAGTGAATCGCCACAACGAGGACGCTGGCCGGCAAGCAAGTGAACCTTGATAAAAAATCATTGTGTCATCATTTGATTCTGAGGTGATTGGTCTTCATTGGTTTTCATTCTTGTGATTGATTGGTTCATTCCTCGACACGGCGGTATAACTATCTTGCTTCTCTCTATTTACATACCGCAAACTAGTTATCAAGCTCTTTAGTGTAGCTAGTTGTGAGAGCTTGTTAGTTTGGTTAATGTGGCTCTTTAGTTAGCCTTTGAGAGCACACTACTTAGTGTAGTGCCATAGTCATTGTGTGGTTAGAAAAATAGAAACTAAATTATGGTAGATGGCTTGCATTTTTAGTAGGCTAGCACAACACTTGCTTCACCTCATAATTGTCTAACCAGTTTGCTAAGTGTTTAGAAATTTTTAATAGGCTATTCACCCCCCCCTCTAGCATTAGGACCTTTCACTGTGGTGCGTCATCCTCGGCCTATTTCCACCTCCGTTTGTGGCCTGGTAAGTTGCCCTCTCCTTCTCTTATTGATGTCCTTGCCTGTGCGCTATTGTGGATTGTAGACTGAAAACCATGAGCTTAGTGAGCCAGCCATGGCGCCGTCGCCAAAACACCTCGCTGCGCCTATTCTGGCGGCCATGCTTTTCTCTCTTCCTGCCCGATTGCATCTCGGCCGTCCATCTCTAATCCATGGCCCAAGATCGAAGTTACCCCTTGCTACATGTTTTTCAAAAACACCCTTATAATTATCTGAGTCTTAACCCATGGTCTAAAGCATTTTTTTTAGATTCGTTTCTTCTTTTGAAGAGTACTTTGTTCGGTTAGATTGAAAATATGTTTTCAGCTATTTAAGTTTTTGCCACTCCACTTGTTTTAGCAATAAAATCTTTCGTTTAACTCCGATTTGATCCATTCAAGTTGCGTTAGGTTCGTAATTTTATAATCTACATGTTCATAAAATTGTTAAGTAGGTTTTCAACTTTTAAAATTCGAGGTTAGATTTAATCTATTATTTTACTACATGAAATCTTGTTTAATTCATAACTTCTTCGTTTTAGCTCTGATTTTGTGTGATTTCGCATCTGTGTGTTCGTAGCGAGATGTAGATTCATTTTCCAAACTTTTCATCTTGATTTTATGCTATGGTGTACTGTTCTAATCTATAGCTTTGTTTGCTTTGCATGATTGCTCCTAGATGCTTGTATGTTGCTGGGTTATCGGGTATAGATGGTGAGCAGTTCATGGGAGATCAAGGGTACTACTTTGACGTGCAGGATCAACAGGAGTACTTTGCTCAAGGAAAGTATAGCATGAGATCATCCTTGTTTCCTATTCACTTTAATACATAAATTCATGTTGCATGTGTCACCTTGATAGGATCCCTAGAATTGAACTTATAATTGTCACCTATGGAATATGCATTGGGTAGCTTTGCTAGTGCTCAATTAAACCATGATCTTGGTAACTTGACTAAGGGTATATGCAATAAACTTTAAAATGTGACTTTTTAACAACATGGAAACAGTGGCCTGGGGTGTTTAGCTACTTTCTAAACACTTTAGATTCCTCTCCCTAAGAACTTATCTGTAAGTGATCATCCGGGACTTATAGTACAGCTGTGAGGGCTACATGGCTCTAGCTTTAGCTCAGTATGAGGATTTTCTAGCTTGTTAGTGGTTACCTTTATTGGTGTAAGAATGGCTTGACAAATTGGGTATAGTGCAACCTCTATCCCCTGAGTATAGGCTGCGTCATTATGCCATCAGGATGGGGGGCTCTATATCTATTTGCCTAGTGAATCTAATGGCCCTAACTTGTTAGACGAACCTTTGAAAGGCTTCATGGTGACCCCTACCTGCTCACCTTAGAGTGTTTTGGGAGTAATTAACCCGGCATATGGGTATCACGACTCATAGTGAAAGTGTCAACCCTGTAGAGTGTAAAACTGGTATATCATCATGCTCACGGTCACGAGCGGCCTTAGACATTTACGGAATAGATTGAACATTAACATTACCTATTTATGCTATTCATTCATGTTACATTGATCATGTGTTTTGCATTGGGAATTGAAACAACTTGTTGTACTCTTAAGCTAAATTGTGACAACAAAGCTAAATGTTGTTAAACCTGTGTCAAGCCTATTGAGCCTCATGAACCCCATGTTACACTTTGAGTAGACATGTACTTATGCTTATTTATTTTCATTATTTGGATAAAAATCCTAGATGGGTAATAGATGGCTACGGGTATGATGATTTTCCTAAGGACTTTGACTTGTGGTCAACCATCGTGTCCCTTGTGAAATGGATTCAAGAGATCTTTTCTTTATACTTTTGCTATGTCTATGTGAAGACTCTATCTAATATTCATGATGTAATAAACACTTGTGATGATACTATTCATAATTTGTCGGCTTATGTGTGTGACTGATCTCTAGGCGCACATAAGATTTGCATCCCATTTTATCCTTAAAATTGTGTGACAGATTGGTTAAAATTGTGTTGACTGCAGGACGCAAGCCTAGTTAGTAATGGTCCTTTTAGCTTCTTTGCTTTACTCATTTCATGCTTTCCATCTCACCCTTGTTATTTGCTAAGTTTTATGCTTCTTCTGCCTCACTCGTTATGAAAATTTTGTTTCTATTAACTAAATCTAATTCTATAGATGCCTCGTTCCAACAAGACCGCCCGCATTAGCTATAGAGGACCATGCTTCACTGAAGGAAATCATCCCCTAGGTGTGGGGTGGACCAAGGAGTTCTATTTCAAGCATGGGGATGACACAGCCTATTTCCATTCCCTACTCATGACAGTGCTTGTATGCTACTACCCTCGACTTGTGTCCCTATGTGCAATATCGTTGCCAAGTACCGGCACCCCCACGAAGCTACATATTGGAAGAAGAGACTTGTTTGTCACTGGTTGGGATGAAGCTAGGAAGGCTTGTAGGGTGGAAACCAGCCACACTCACCTAGTGAGTCGTGCCACTATGGAGGAAAGTATGGAGGATACACCTATGAAGCTTGTATGGTATATCATGCCCGACGATTTGAGAAAATGAAGGAAGATCCATTCAGGTTCCTTCCTCTTGTGACCCAAAAAAGAAGGATGGGAGATGATGGAGCCTCAAGGTCTTGATACGACTACAAAGGTGATGTCCGTTTTGCTAGGGAGATACTCCAAAGAATGATGTCCTTAAGGAAGAATTGGAAAAGGAAAAGAAGGCTCGCAAACAGTTGCAAGGCAGCTTGATGAGTTTAGAGACCAGCTAAGATGCCCAAGATCTATGAGAAGCTACCCAGAAGTTTTGTCACCCTGCACCATAGGAGTTTAGAGTCCCTTATGTAATAAAGACGTTAGTAGCACGGGTCAAGTTGAGTTAAGTTGAGTCTAGAAGTGTGGTGTGAACATTGGTATGCCTAGTTGATTTGTTAATATGTTTATGTGTGAGTTAGATTTTTTTAATGACTACCGAAACTTTGTGGGCATGTCTGCAAGTTCCATAGTTAAGAATATTAAAGTTTGAGTCAATAAATAAATAGTTGGGTTTGGTACATCTTGTTCTCTAGGATCTGTTTTTTGGAGCAGTCTGCCATTATCTCAAAGCCAATTAAAATCTACTCTACCAAAATTATGAAATTTTTATGGGAATAACTAGACTTAAGTATCTTTCCAATGCCTAAAGAATCACCCTCATATGTGATCTGGTTTGTGAGATATCGCTGTTTCAAGATAAAGTTTCTTCGCAGTCTAGAATCTAGAAACAGTTTTAGTTGTATCCTGTTTTTGAGTAAATTAACGATAGAATATGGGAATGTGGTCTGAATAAAGGTTGTAGATAATTTCTTAAGATTTCCATCCATATAAAGTATGCTTCTTTTGGATATATGGAACTCAAGATATGACTATTTTACCGAGCTATTGATGTTGGAACTCGTCCAGAAAATTTTTAGAATATATTCTATATCTCTATAAGTGTCTATAATTAGGAAATCTCTAAATTTGGAATATTTGTGTGGGATGTCAGATGTCTGGAAGAGGAAGAGGCCAAGGTCATGGAGGTGTTCCCCCACATCCACCACCACTGCCACCTACTATTGAGCAGCTTCTGGCAGTACAGACACAGATTATGCAAGCTCTGGTGCAGAATCAGCATAATCATCCAGTTGGTGGAGCACCGCATGACAAGCGCGGTGAATTCTTAAAGGGCCGTCCTAGTGTTTTCTCAAGCCACTGATCCATTGGAAGCAGATGATTGGCTTCGTGTAGTGGAAAAGCAACTCAACATAGCACAGTGTGATGACCAGCAAAAGGTGTTGTACGCATTAGGACAACTTCAAGGAGAAGCCCAAGACTGGTGGGAGGCATTCGAATATGGACGTCTTACCAGTGCTCCTCCTATCACTTGGTAGGAATTTAGAGAGAATTTTAGATCCTACCATATACCTGAAGGATTGATAGAGCTCAAGAAGGAGGAATTTCAGGCTCTGAAACAGGGATTTATGTTTGTAGTTGAGTATCATGACAAATTTGCTCAGTTGTCATATTGCTCCCCAAAGGAGGTGGCTGATGATGCTGATAAGCAATGCTATTTTCTCAAGGGTTTGTATGATGGTCTGCAACTCCAGCTTATGTCCAATACATACCCAATTTCCAGACACTGGTGAATCGCGCAATTGTTATTGATAATAAGCACAAAAAGATGGAGGCCAAGAAGAGGAGGCTTCAGGGATAGGCCTCTGGAAGTAATACTCATCCATGCACCAACCCTTAGCAAGGTTTCTAGTAGAGGTACTAGGGACCACCCAATCAGTGGAATCATGGTCAGTACCCACAGCGCAACCAGAACTAGCAGCAGAAAGTCAATCAACGTCCTCATCAGTAGAGTGGTCAGCAGACACCATGACAGGGAGCGCCTAACAACACTCCCATGAAGACTAGTGCTCCTAGCACTCCCAACAAGTGTTTTTGCTGTGGTAAAGAGGGTCACCTATCTTATAATTGCCCTAAGAAGCCTAACCAGCAAGACCCCCAGAGGCAGAATAGTTATCAGAAGCCAACACCCAACACAGGAAAGGTGAATCATGTGTCTATAGAGATGACACTTGCAGAACTGGAAGTCATGCTTGGTACGTTCGATGTCAACTCAACTCCTGCCACTGTTCTCTTTGATTCTAGAGCTTCGCATTCATTCATATCACAAGCATTTGTCAGAAACAATAGTATACCTTTATGTGCCATGCAAAATCCCATATTGGTAAACTCGCCAGGAGGTAGTATGCAAGCTTCCTACCGTTGTCTTCTGACTAGTATATCCTTAAGGGGGCTAGAGTTCAAAGTGAGCCCCATTGTGTTGAGAACATCTAGCATTGATGTGATTCTAGGTATGGATTGGATGATGCAACAACAAGCAGTGATTCAGTGTAAGGAGAAGGTGGTTGTTGTGACCGCATCGAATGGGGAAAGAATCAGTGTTGATGTGGTAGTACAAGCATAGCCGACAGCCATAGTGAACCAGCTTGATGATAGCGGCAACAAGGAGGACCAAGTGGTGGATGAATTTCTAGATGTGTTCCCCGATGATTTGCTAGGTATGCCACCTGACCATGACATTGAGTTTATTATTGAATTATTACCTAGAACTGCACCTATAGCTAAGCGTCCATATAGAATGGGGGTTAATGAACTAGAGGAACTTAAGAAACAAATAAAGAAGTTACAGGAGAAAGGTTTCATTCGTCCTAGTTCACCACCTTGGGGAGCACCAGTTATATTTGTTGACAAGAAGGATGGTACTCAGAGGATGTGTGTTGATTATTGGTCACTCAATGAGGTTACTATCAAGAACAAGTACCCACTGTCACAGAACCGACCAATTTATAAGAGCACAAGTACAAAAACAATCACCGAAACGATCAAATTCTCGCACTTGAGCCCATATAAACCCGGTAGTCAACTGAAACCTCGAAGGATTTCAACCAACTTGCGTACAACCAAGATCATAGTAATTCAACATAACATATCGTACATTACAACATTTCACAGACAGTTTGTAAATATATTACATCACCTTAGAGTCATCGTTATTACAAAACAGGTCTTGTAAAGTATGCGGAAGCAAATAGTTTGACTTACACACCCGAGTTCAAATACAAATACTAGTTTGCTGATCACAACCTACAAAAGCATTCGGATAAGGAAACAGAGATCATGCCCATGATCTAGTCTTTGTCACCCACCGGGTGGAGACAATACTTATAGAAGCCTTGATATAGAAGGTCATCTGTAACAAGAGGGAATAAACCCTGAGTACGAGAATGTACTCAACTAGACTTACCCCTCGAAACCAAAATAAATGACACCAAGAATCATGCATAGCTTAATTTACTAGATCTGGCTGACACTCTTTTTACGGAAAAGCATAAGTAATAATGATCAACTCTTAACCTAACTAGCAGTGACTTTTAGCCATTAACCTGTCATCTATATTAGCACCTGTACTAAGCAATCATTTGATTAAGATGCAAACATTAATAACCATAGCAGGTATAAATCGTGGCAACATTATCATCATCATCGATTTAACCATATCATTAAATTAATTGAATCTACGTTGTCGCTGCTCAGTCAAGTTCTCACTATCCAGGAGAGACAGTGATTCGAATCGATTCCTATCTAGCTAGAGGGGTATTCCTAACACAAACCTTGTTTCCCCCATTAGGGTCGCAAATAAGTCACCGTTGGTACAATTCAGGAGTCGCGAGTCCAAACAGTGCCGCAAAATCAGAGAACCACTCTGCCATGAGTGCTTGATGACTTAACCTGCCCTTGGGCTTACGCCAATGCCTCCCTGCACATCCTTACTTCTATCTAGATTGTGGACCCCTGCTCGCGTCCCTGGCCTGAATTGAGCTACTAGGCTTTGCGGTCGGAATGATATCTGGCCAGCTAAGTCTTAGGCTGCGTTCAACATGATATAAGGACGTACAGCGTATCGGTCCTAAAAGACAGAGACGGAGTCACAATGTCCAAACCTACACAAGACTCCGCCCGGTCTTAATTCATTATTAACATGGTTCTTTTCCACGATAGCAAATATAGCCAACCATGATCCACCTCATCCTAAAGCTCGTAGGTGATAGAAAATCACCTGACTTCTACCGCACTAAGCATGGCTAAGCATTTAACCCGTTCCTGAACTTAAATAGGATTCAAGTGCGATATCTAGACAAGGATAGATATATAATGCAACAATTGGTTCCAACCATTCCTATACTTAATGCATCATCAACGATAAAAGATACTCAAGGTATTTGTAAAAACATGGGAGACTTAATATGCTCGGGCTTGCCTTTAGGAAAGAGGACGGTTGGTGGTCAGGGCACTCGGGCAATTCCTCCTCGGCGGCTGCTTCGTCGATTTCCTACACCTCGGGCTCCTCCTCCTAATTGGCCCCTCGAACTCCAGCAGCGTCACTCCCTCCGGCACACCTATTGCATGAATGCGCAAGATAAATATCATGGATGCACATGAACGAAGTTAGGGATGCTCGGGGAATGCACATGCTTACTGCAGTCCGCATTTTCTGACTTAGGCTCTATTCAAATCACTTTACTTACCAAGTTTATACAATCTAATGTACAATTGCTCATCTTCAGTTAAGGACCTAGCACCTGCACCTAAGCATGTTCTCAAGTTAGGCTAGCACCTAAACAATCAACAAGAACATTGCAACAAGGCATGCACACAAACATTCATATTTCGCGAAACAGAGACTATACACGGTACGGTAAACTGACCATAACTAAAGATCTACAATTCCAAATGACATGCCACAAGACAATTTCGAAAGCTTATGAAATTACCTACAATTCATTTTTAGACCTTAAGGCATGATTCCAACCTTTAAGGTCGAATTTACAGAATTACATGATCAGGTCCTAACAAGACAGAGAACAAGCAACTCTGGGATCTAATTTGAACAGCTGTAGCTCCTAAACTACTAGGCCAAATGCCACCAAATTTTGACAGGAGCTAGATACATAAGTTATCTAAAACTTTTGTATTAACCACATTCCCAGCAAACCAAAATATCATGGGAAACTTTGCAAAGTCCCCAGAACTGTCCCGAAAGACACAATGCAGAAAAATAATTATTCACTTATGTTATAAACATATAATTGGACAAAACAAACTTTACCACTCATCACACATGTCACAAGAACACCAGAAAGTAAGGTGTTTACCATCAATTCATTTCTTTTAATGTCTTTCTTAATTTATTTAATTAATTAAGAGAAATGACAAACATATATGAGAACTACACCATTTAATCTACAAAATTACAGTAGGTACTACATGCTCCAAGTAGACCACTATAAAAATTTCACATCATTTGAGCAAGTATAACATCCTACACAAAATGATAAGACATAATGGCTTAAAATGACATAATTAGGAAACCCTAGTGAAAAGTGTCAACAACAGATTTTATATTTTTTAGCATCCTTAAGGTACTAGGATACTCCCCACAAAATTTCATGGTCATTGGATTCCTAGATAATTTACAAAAATTCACACAAGGATCATCAATGATAAAAGGAAAATCTATAACTCAAAACCATACATGCAATGACTCTCAAATTTTTACCAGAGCTTTACTAAGCAAGAATAGCTTACCAACAAAATTTCATAATTTTTGGAGCACCGAAACTCCAGATATAATTTAAATAAGTTTGCATGCATTTAAAACACATTTCAAGTTCCTATTTAATTCATCCAAAATTTCCACTACAAGTGTTCATGTTATATTTTTCCTACATACTACACTTCACTGTGATCCTAACAAAATTGAACCACCCAATTTGGATCTACAAAACTAGAGATACAAATTTTACAAAATAGCATTCAAAACTAGAAATATTTGAACTGGCTTCCAATACACAGTCACTGCAAGTGGGGCCCTCGGGAAAGATGACCCCACAGGTCAGCGAGAGGAAAACAGGGGAGGCGGCTGCGACGGCGCCGCAGCGGCGAAGCTCACCGACGACGGCTTCACGGCGACGAGGAGGGTACCTCCATGACCGCCTCAACCTCCCGCGTGGATTGGTGCCCTAATCGCGCTCTCTACCGACCTCTAAGTACTCGGCCATAGAGCACGGCGGCTCGACCATGGCGAACAGCGGCACGCCACATTCGGCCTAACCAGATCGGCGGAGCTAGCTACATCATCACATGAGCAAGTGAGTGGGTGAAGCTAAGACGGAGGCTAGGGAAGGACGAGAGAGGCTATGTTGTGCTAGCCACGGTGAGCGCCACTCGGCGAGGTGGCCGCAAGGGCGACGGCGGCAGAAATGGCCAAAGGCCCTTACCTACGGCTCGTTGGCTTAGCGAGGGTGACGATGATGTACATGGGGTGCTAGCGGAGCTTTGGGCTAGCTGGAGCGAGGTAAGACACGATGGCGAGCGCACGCGAGCTCGGCGGGGCAATGGCGACGGTGCTGCGCTGCTACTTCGGTGCTGTGCGGCGAGCGAGTGGAGGCGAAGGAGGAGACGAAATGAGATGCTGGGAAACACGGGTGGACACCAGGGCCTGTGTTGGCACACGGAAGCCCGACGTGGCCATGCGGTCAAACGGCCGACGATGCACGGTGTACACGCGGCGGTGAAGTCCTGCTGCCGGTCGGGACACTGTAGCTCCAATTCAGTCACGACATTGATTCCTGACAGCGTTACTTGATTAGCTTCCAACTCCCAAACAGTGGCTAGTTAGCAAAATCAACTTGAAGCAAAAATGTAGAGCTATGGTAGGGCTACAACAATGTTTTAGAAATTATCAGCTAATTCTCAAAGAATCACGAGTTACATCAAGCCAGAGTCAGCTCCTTCAAACTGTAATTGCAATCCATACTTAGAAATTTTTTAAGTGCTGAATCAGCCCTCAACACTGACTTGTGGGCCCTTTTTGAGCATGTTCTGCACATTTTCATGAGTTGGTCATAAAATAACTTTTGTTCCTTAGATAATTTGCTACAACTTTGCTTTAGGTTGCTTAGACATGCAAATACTCTAAGTTGTCATTTTTAAACAGTCAAACAAAAGAGTCCTAGGGTCAATACAAGTCAAACCACTTGAAAGCATAATTAGACAATATGGTCAACATGAACAATGTTCCTATTGACATTCTAAGTATAACCTAAGTTGCTTAAGAGGATAATTAGCCACACCACACATTGGTCACACCAAAATCAAGCATCACATGCATTGAAGCAAGGAAAAACAAGTGAAATGTTACCTTTGTTTCAAAGTCATGTTTCACATGTTTCATGATTTTGTTGCATAGTACTAACTAGCCATGTTTCACTAAAGTGAGTTGCACATGTTGCACACTATTCATTTCATAAAACAACACAACATGAAATATAACAATATGTTGCAATGTTTCGAAAACATGTTTCATGGAATATAAGGCTCATGAATGGATGAATGATGCTCATGTTCATGAAATGCAAGTGCAAATGTGGAAGCCAAACACATGGGGTGTTATAGCCTTCCCCCTTATAAAAATCTCATCTCGAGATTTGACAAGCGTACCATTGTTGATAGAATTCCTTATAACCATCCCTCAAATAATCTTCTCTTTCCCACGTTGCATCGCGTTCACTACCCTGATTACTCCACATGACTTTGTAAAACTTGACCACTCGACTCTGAGTCACTCACTCACGAGTGTCAATTACTCGGACCAACTTTTCTTCAAAGGTCAAATCAGATTTTAACTCGATATCCCCCAATGGAACTCTCTCTTCAGGGACACGAAGACATTTCTTCTATTGGGATACATGAAAGACATTGAAGATAGCACTCATCTCAGGAGGTAATTGGATCTTGTATGCTACCTTACCACTTTGTCCAATGATTTTAAATAGACCAACATATCTTGGCACAAGCTTTCGCTTCACACCAAAGCGTTGGACACTCTTCATGGGTGAGACTTTTAGATAAACGAAGTCTCCAACTTCAAACTCAATAGGTTTTCTACAACGATCAGCATAACTTTTCTACCTAGCTTGAGTTGTGGCCATATGGGTTTGGATAGTATGGACTTGTTCTTTGGCTTCTTGAACAAAATCAATTCCATAATCCTTTCACCAGCTTCTACCCAATTCAACGGGGTTCTACACTTTTGGCCATACAAAGCTTCAAACGGTGCCATCTTGATACTCTCTTGATAACTATTATTGTACGAGAATTCAGCTAGGGGCAACCACTTTTCCCATGAACCCTTAGCCAAGATGACACATGCTCTCAGCATATCTTCTAAGATTTGATTGACTCATTTAGTTTGCCCATTGGTTTGCGGATGATAGGCAGAGCTTCTTACTTAGTTCCTAATAATCCATGTAAGTGCTCCCAAAAGCAAGCAATGAACTGTGGTCCTCTATCAGAGACAATAGTGCGAGGTATCCCATGAAGTCAGACTATCTGATTAAAGTACAACTCCGCATAGTCAGTTGGACAGAAATCTATGCGGACAGGAATGAAGTGTGTAGACTTGGTCAGACGGTCTACAATCACCAAAATGGAGTTAAAATTCCTCTGAGTAGTAGGGAGTCCAACAATAAAATCCATACTTATCTCCTCCCATTTCCAACCTAGAATAGAGAGTGGCTGAAGCAATCTAGCTTTCATGTGCACAACTTTGACTCGACAACAAGTGTCACACCTAGCCACATAAGCGGCTATCTCCTTCTTCATCTTGGTCCACCAAAAGCGAGGCTTCAAATCATGATACATTTTGTTACTACCAGGATGAATAGATAATTTAAAGGAATGGGCTTCAGATATGATTTGATTTCTAAGCTCTCTATCCTTCGGAACCACCAACCTATCCTTAAACCATAACACGTCATTCTCATCTACCCAAAAATGTTTGGTTTCTTGCTCTTTCATCTTGCACTTGATGTGGAACACACCTGAATCAGTCTTCTATAGCTCGATAATTTGACTCTACAGAGTACAACTAACAGTAATGTTGTAAAGGACTATAGGATGTAGGAGTTTTGACAAATGGGAGTTGCTTTCAATCAGAGTGGCAATGAGATTTCCTGCTTAAGGCATCCGCGATGATGTTTGCCTTGCCAGGGTGATAGTGCACTTGGAGGTTATAATTCTTGATCAACTCGAGCCATCTTCTCTAACACATATTCAACTCCGGTTGAGTGAAGATGTACTTAAGACTTTTATGATCAGTGTAGATATTGCACACATTGCTGAGAAAATAATGTCTCCAGGCCTTCAAAGCATGAACAACTACAGCGAGTGCTAAGTCATGACTCGGATAGTTCATCTCATGCTTCCGAAGTTGGCGAGAGGTATAAGCAATGACTCTACCCTCTTGCATAAGAACACCTCCTAAACCTATACCTGATGCATCGCAGAACACATCAAAAGGTTTCTCAATATCCGGTTGCGCCAAAACTAAAGCCGAAGTTAGAAGAGTTTGCAGGGTGTGGAAAGCCACATCACACTCGGAAGTCCAGACAAACTTCATGTCCTTTTGCAGCAACCGAGTCATAGGCTTGGCTATTTTAGAGAAATTCGGGATGAAGCAACGATAATAGCCAGCCAATCCTAGAAAACTCTAAACCTTGTGCACCGAGATTGGAGCCTTCCAGTCCAACACTTCTTGCACCTTGGTGGGATCCACCATAATTCCACCATCGGACAACACGTGTTCAAGAAAAGGTACCTCACAAAGCCAGAATTCACACTTGCTGAACTTTGCATAAAGCTTGTGTTCCCGCAATCTAGTGAGAACCACTCGTAAATGTCTGACATGATCTTCTTCATTCTCAGAATAAACCAGGATATCTTCTATAAATACCACCACAAATTTGTCCAACTCGGGCATAAACATCAAATTCATCAAATACATGAAGTGTGCGGGGGCATTGGTCAATCCAAAGGACATAACAAGGTACTCATACAGACCGTATCTTGTGGAGAATGCAGTTTTTGGAACATCCTCAGGCCAAATTTTGATTTGATGATAACTAGATCTCAAATCAATCTTGGAAAAGACTTTTGCTTTAGACAACTGATCAAATAAGATATCTATGCGTGGCAGAGGGTACTTATTCTTGATTGTAACTACATTCAAGGGCCTATAATCTACACACATGCGTAGTGATTGATCCTTCTTCTTTACAAAGATAGCTAGGCACCCCCATGGAGATGAACTAGGACGGATAAGACCTTTCTTTAGAAGTTCATTCAACTAAGTCTTAAGTTTGGCTAGTTCATTGGGAGGCATTCTATAAGGCCTTCTAGAGATGGTCGTTGTACCAGGTAGCAACTCTATCTTGAACTCCACATCTCGATCCGAGGGCAATCCGGGCAAATCATCGGGAAAAACATCTAGAAAATCACATACTACTGGGATATCTACCATAGCCTTTGCTTGCACCGCCTTAGCCGCACAAGAAAGATTGAGGTCCCTAGGTAGTTGTACTAGAAAACCTTACTGAGTACTAGGATCTCTGAGCATGACTACTCTAGTTGATGTATCAATAAGCACTCCATGACTACTCATCCAGTTCATTCTCAATATCATGTTGATACCCAGCCCCGATAAAAACTACCAGATCGACCTGATAACTTCACCCCTCTATCTCAAATTGTATGTCCCCAACTACAAGCTTGGTTGGGATAGTACCACTGGCAGCCCTAATACAATAACCCTCACCCTCAATAGTGTATGTTTTCTGCATAAACTTGGATGCAAATGCGGGACTAATAAAAGAATGCGAAGCACCCAAATCAAATAGTACAACTGTGGGGTGTTGATCCAACAGAAACTTACCAGCCATTACTACCTCTCCTGATGGAATATCGGCAATATTAGTGTGGTTCACCTGCCCCTGATGGCCACCTTGGTAGTTATTCTTCTTGGGGTAAGGACACTTCCTCAACTAGTGGCCTGGCTTATTGGCAGTTCCAGCATGACATGTTGGCTTGGCGGAACATTGGAACTGCCTTGGCTAGTAGTGCCCTTGGGAAGAGCAACTATAAACGCCTTGTGAAACCCAGTCTTGCCTATATTCTTCTTCAGCGGTGGGCGGAACTTAGCAGCTAATGCTGGAGGATAGAATGGAGGCCCTCTATGTGACTGGAGCCTTGGATTGTGAGGCACCCACCTCATAGTCCCTCTTATGACTTTTCAAAGCAGCATATACAGCATTGTTGTTCTCTTGTAATAAAGCATCACTCACAAACTCATTAAAATGAGCACACTTGCAATTTCCCATGGTCTTCATCAATTTGGGGCTAAGTCCCCGCTTGAAACTAGCGATCTTTTTGGCATCAGTGTCAACAAACTCGATAGCATACCTTGCAAGATTATTGAGAGCCTATAGGTATAACATTCAAGCTCGTGTTCCCCTGAGTTAGCTTCATGAACTCTATATGCTTGATTGCCATGAGACCAGGAGGAATATAATTTCCCCTAAAAGTAGACTTGAACTGATCCCAAGTGATTTGGGCATTAGCAGGCATAGTGGACCGATGATGACTCCACCAAATACCAGCTGGCCCCTGCAGTTGGTGAGAAGCATATTTAGTCTTCAGCACTTTGGTCTAGTGAAGCAGATGGAATTTCTGCTCGAGAGTGTTCAACCACTCATCAGCTTGGAGGGGCTCTTCAGCCTCCTTGAAGATCGATGGTTTAGTGTCAAGGAAATCTTTGAAGTCGCTATACTAATTTGGTTCTAGTCCTTGGCGTGCACCACGACCATCACGATTTGCAATCGTGCGGAGAGCCTCAGCCATAGTGCGCTGTCCTTCCGCAAGAATTGCCATCAATTCCATTGGTGTGGGTGGTGGTGGCAGTGGAAGATCGTCATCATCACCAGATGCACTAGTGGAACGAGTGCGAGGCATCTGTAACCATGCGCAACCAGCAATTATTGGTGATGTTAGCACATTAGAGAGGAACAATGTAATTATGTCAAACTAAATTTACTGGAGAGAATGAAAACTTCATACAATAAACAGAGGCAATAATTCATTCTCCAATCACCACATCATCAATTAGATCACTAGCGCCATACGCAATGCATTCCAACATGACAAGTTTTAAACTTAACCACCAAGATACGCATCCCGACGGGAGCGGATTAAAGTACATTACATGCCAAGTTTGAATTAAAAGGTACATCCCACATCAGTCATAGTACTAAGTCCATTACACCAATGACTGTAAAAGCTTAAACTAGTGAGACTTGCTAACTAACTACTCATCAAAGTGGTCGCTGTCCACATCGGAGACGCCTTGGACTTCTTCCGGATCTTCCTCTTCTTCTTCATTTGTAGGTTAGCTGCATTGTCATCAATTTGCACGTCCTCTTCTTCTTCATCCGCCTCAATCACTTGAGGTCCACCCACATTAGGATACCTTGGTATGGGGTGAGGAATAGGAAACAGACGGTTGTTCAGTTGATGGTGTTCAACCTGAAGCTCTTCAAGCTGCTCTTAGAGCTCATGCTCCCTTTGAAAGGCATTGGGTTAGCCATGATCTAGCCCTAACGTCTTCTTCTGCCAACTCTAAAGCTGCATCTCTATGACGGGTCACTCGATCCAACTCCTATGCTGCCTCATCTCTCTCTATAGTGAGGTTCATCAGCTGGTTGTGAAGCTCGTCTCTCTCGTGTGTTGTTTAACCCACTACTGCAGGCGATAATTTGCAAATACCCTAAATCTCATCTACTTCTTGCTGAGCACGCCCACATGCATCTGCCCAACGGCGATACTTGTGGGCACGCAACCTGAACTTGTGTTGGGCTGCCATTGCCTTGCCAGCTTCTTCTAGCACACTAGAAAGGGTGTCCTGCCTGACTTGACAAAGCTTCAAGATGGCCATCATAGCACTCATTCCAGCATTGTTTGCTCTGAACACGTTCACCATGGCCTTGAGCCAGGGCCTAGCCAACCTCTTGAGTCCACTCAGCCTCAGTAGGAGCCACTCGGGGGAATGGATGAAGCTGGTCCACCCACTAACTCGTCCCCAAAGCTCTGTGCTATATCCATAAGCACATCAAGGGAAGCAACCTAAGTGGCTTCCCATAGGCTTTGCCCATCAGTCTCAATGCTCCACCCATGCCACAATGGTCTTGTGGGGTTCTATGGTACTATAAAGGCCATAATTGTACCAAGGTACATCTCCTAATGGCACTGCCTGCCTCCACGTGTAGCAGGGTGCCTCTGGGTACCCAACTGAACTGAGCACCCTCCAGAGCAAGGTGGGCGTACCGAACTAGTCCAAAAAGGTGCTGCTACTAGTAGGAAACACGGGCGCAGCCATCTGTATCAAAAAGGGATGCAACTCATGTGAGAGGATTATTTTGCTGAGAGATTGAACTTAATACTTGGGATAAGCAATTATAAGGGAGGGAGTAATGCAATATGAATGACATGAGTGAATATGATGCATGCTCGTTCCGTACGTCCCTCACAAACCTAAGAAAATTTATGTTTTAGCGAAATATATGGTGGCATACATACGTTCTCTCAATTAGCAGTAACTAGTCGATCTACACGGTGTGTTGTTAGCGTACCTGCAGAAAACTTCATTGCAGCCCAACCCAACAAGATATAATGCTAATAACAAAGTAGTAACTAAGATACTCTCTATATATACATCCCCAGATATATATACTTTGGTATCCAAACTACCCGACAGATACACCCACAATTAAGTACCTTCATATATACATGTAAGCAACATGTAAATACTCCAGTAACCACAACTAACTCTCCCCTAGACCGACAGTTGGATGGTCATGCTCTCACAACTCACACTTACCTTAGCGCAGAGGCAATTGATCCATACATTACCATTCAAGCGAATGGCACACATGCAATAGCACGCTGCATGGATGACAAAATAGAAACAATCAATTTTCCCCAAGTTAGTAATTATATATAAGCCACCTAGAAGTCCTTAAGTGGGCTATAAGGGATGTGATCACCAGTACACCATAAATTTTTTTTATTTTTGAACACTTATATATAACTATAAGTTGAAAAATCATTTCACCACAAAAGCTTTTGTTTTAAATACCCGTATGACATGTTTAGTGTTGAATCTAGCTCTGATGCCAGCTGTCACAGAACCGACCAATTTTATAAGAGCACAAGTACAAAAACATCGCCGAAATGATCAAATTCTCGCACGTGAGCCCATATAAACTCGGTAGTCAACTGAAACCTCGAAGGATTTCAAACCAACTTGCGTACAACCAAGATCACAGTAATTCAACATAACATATCGTACGTTACAACATTTCACAGACGGTTTGTAAATAGATTACATCACCTCAAAGTCATCATTATTACAAAATAGGTCTTGTAAAGTATGCGGAAGCAAATAGTTTGACTTACACACCCGAGTTCAAATACAAATACTGGTTTGCAGATCACAACCCGCAAAGCATTTGGATAAGGAAACAGAGATCATGCCCATGATCTAGGTTTCATCACCCGCCGGGTGGAGACAATACTTACAATATAGAAGGTCGTCTGCAACAAGAGGGAATAAACCCTGAGTATGAGAATGTATTCAGCTAGACTTACCCGTCAAAAACCAAACAAATGACACCAAGGATCATGCATAGCTTAATTTAGTGGATCTGACTGACACTCTCTTTTTGCGGAAAAGCATAAGTAATAATGATCAACTCTTAACCTAAACTAGCAGTGACTTTTAGCCATTAACCTGTCATCTATATTAGCACCTGTACTAAGCAATCATTTGATTAAGATGCAAACATTAATAACCATAGCAGGTATAAATCATGGCAACATTATCATCATCATCCATTTAACCATATCGTTAAATTAATTGAATCTAGTTGCCGCTGCTCAGTCAAGTTCTCACTATCCAGGAGAGACAGTGATTCGAATCAAGTCCTATCTAGCTAGAGGGGTATTCCTAACACAAACCTTGCTTCCTCCATTTGGGTCGCAATAAGTCACCGTTTGGTATAATTCAGGAGTCGCGAGTCTGAACAGTGCTACAAAATCAGAGAACCACTCTACCATGAGTGCTTGGTGACTTAACCTGCCCTTGGGCTTATGCCAATGGCTCCCCGCACATCCTTACTTCCATCTAGATTGTGAACCCCTGCTCGCATCCCCGGCCTGAATTGAGCTACTAGGCTTCGCGGTTGGAACGACTTATCTGGCTAGCTAAGTGTTAGGCTGCATTCAACATAACATAAGGAAATACAGCGTATCGGTCCCTTAAACGACACAGATGGAGTCACAATGTCCAAACCTACATAAGACTCCGCCCAATCTTAATTCATTATTAACATGGTTTCTTTTCCACGATAGCAAATATAGCCAACCATGATCCACCTCATCCTAAAGCTCACAAGTGATAGGAATCACCTAACTTCTACCGCACTAAGCATGGCTAAGCATTTAACCCATTCCTAAGCTTAATAGGATTCAAGTCGATATCTGGACAAGGATAGATATATAATGCAACAATTGGTTCCAACCAGTTCCTATACTTAATGCATCATCAACGATAAAAGATACTCAAGGTATTTATAAAAACATGGGAGACTTAATATGCTCCGGGGCTTGTCTTTCAGGAAAGAGGACGGTTGGTGGTCAGGGCACTCGGGCAATTCCTCATCAGCAGCTGCTTTGTCGATTTCCTGCCCTCAGGCTCCTCCTCCTGGTTGGCTCCCTCAAACTCCAGCAGCGTCACTCCCTACGGCACACCTATTGCATGAATGCGCAAGATAAATATCATGGATGCACATGAACGAAGTTAGGGATGCTCGGGGAATGCACCTGCTTATTGCAGTCCGCATTTCCGACTTAGGCTCTATTCAAATCACTTTACTTACTAAGTTTATACAATCTAATATACAATTGCTCATCTCCAGTTAAGGACCTAGCACCTGCACCTAAGCATGTTCACAAGTTAGGCTAGCACCTAAACAATCAACCAGAACATCGCAACAAGGCATGCACACAAACATTCATATTTTGGCGAAATAGAGACCTATACAGTGGTACGGTAAACTGACCATAACTGAAGATCTACAATTCCAAATGACATGCCACAAGACAATTTGGAAAGATTATGAAATTACCTACAATTCATTTGTAGAGCTTAAGCATGATTCCAACCTTTACTAGGTCAAATTTATAGAATTACATGACAGGTCCTACAAGACAGAGAACAAGCAACTCTGCATCTAACTTTGAACGGCTGTAGCTCCTAAACTACTGGGCCCAATGCCACAAAATTTTGACAGGAGCTAGATAATTAAGTTAGCTACAACTTTTGTATTACCCACATTCCCAGCAAACCAAAATATCATGGGAAACTTTGCAAAGTCCCCAGAACTGTCCCAAAAGGCACAATGCAGAAAAATAATTATTAACTTATGTTACAAACATATAATTGGACAAAACAAACTTTACTCACTCATCACACATGTCACAAGAACACTAGAAAGTAAGGTGTTTACCATCAATTCATTTCTTTTAATGCCTTTCGTACATTTATTTAATCAATTAAGAGAAATGACAAACATATATGAGAACTACACCATTTAATCTACAAAAATTATCAGTAGGTACTACATGCTCCAAGTAGACCACTATAAAAATTTCACATCATTTGAGCAAGTATAACATCCTACACAAAAATGATATGACATAATGACTTAAAATGACATAATTAGGAAACCCTAGTGAAAGTGTCAAGCAACAGATTTTATATTTTTTCTAGCATCCTTAAGGTACTAGGATACTCCCCACAAAATTTCATGGTCATTGGATTCCAACATAATTTACAAAAATTCACATAAGGATCATTCAATGATAAAAGGAAAATCTATAACTCAAAAACCATACATGCAATGACTCTCAAATTTTTACCAGAGCTTCTACTAAGCAAGAATAGCTTACCAACAAAATTTCATAATTTTTGGAGCACAGGAACTCCAGATATAATTTAAACAAGTTTGCATGCTTTAAAAACACATTTCAAGTTCCTATTTAATTCATCCAAAATTTCCACTACAAGTGTTCATGTTATATTTTTCCTAAATACTACACTTCACTATGATCGTAACAAAATTAGAACCACCCAATTTGGATCTACAAAACTGGAGATACAAGTTTTACAAAACAACATTCAAAACTGGAAATATTTGAACACTACTAAATTTTGACCCTGTTGCACCAGCCAATTTTTGATGTTATAGGTCTAAAATAGATGCAATAGTTTGGTGTCGCATCAATTTCTCGTTTGATGCTAGCCAATGCAAGTGGTCTTGATGCAATAGCCTTTCGCATCGGTTACTTGTGGTTGATGCGAGAAGCAGCTATTGCATCGTCCGTCCATTGTCTATTGCATCAAAATTGAGAGATGCGATAGCTTGTTGCATCCAAATCATGTTGATGCAATACATCTATTGCAACGGCCAACGTTCGGTGCAATAGACTATATTGCATCAATATTAGGTTCGATGCAATAGAACATATTGCATCACCATTTTGGTTCGATGCAATACGAACTATTACATCGAGTTTATGTTTGATGGAATACGAAGTATTGCATCGAGTTTATGTTTGATGCAATTCGAATTCAAGAGGATGGGATAGGGATTGAAGGCTCCCCTTTGATGCACTTAACTCGCTAGGGTTGGGGTCGATGACTCCCCTTTGATGTTCATCTTTGTCGGGATAGGGATTGAAGGCTCCCCTTTGATGCGCTTAACTCGGGGCACACGCACCTCTGATTGGACGTCGTCGTTGTCGATGATGCAGATCACCTCAGGCATGGCAAACTCGCCGCACGCGTTGCGATGCTGGTTCCGAGCGTGGAGGCCACGCTTGCCATGAGCCATGGCCTGCGCCTCCGTCCGATTGACTCCGCCGCCGCCCTGGATTCCCTCCGCTGCCACCGCAGTCGCCCATGAGGCTGTGAGACTTGAGAGGATGGGAACAGATGGGTCGCTGGCGGTCGAACTCAAGAGGACAGGAGAGTCAATGGTGGGTCACTGAGGTGCGAGACATGGTGGATGGCAGAGGTGTTCCTCTTCGTATTCAGGAATCACTAGGCCGGCCCAGTTAGGATATTGTTTACCTATTCTCCAAATGAGCATGCGCATAGTCCCACATCACGAATTCAGCGAGGTTGAGACCTGCTTAAAAGTTCGAGGCTGCAAGCTTGGTCGAACTTACTACCTATATGACTACCATTATCGAGCTGTACTTTATGGGCCTGTTCTAGCCAGGTCGGCTTTGCTGGGGCTGCGGTGAGGCCGCGCCACTGGCTAGTCTAGCACCTACAATTTTTTATTATATTCAATGTGTTTAACAATTTTTGCTTTTCTCCTACAATTTTTGTTTATCTTTTGAAATCAATGTGTTTTCAATGTGTTTTTTAACATTTTTTGTTTTAACTTTTTGAATTCAACATGTTTTTTAACAGTTTATACTTGTGCTTGATTAATACAGGTAATGGACTATTTATTTGGAGGCCTATGAGATTTGGACTCCTCTACCCGGCCCCTTGCAATAGTTATTTTTAAAATTTTCCTTAAAATTAACAATTCAATTATTAGGTGGAAGTTTTTTTTAAAAAACAATTAATAATTTACTTATTAGACGTGTTAGTTTTTTAAAATTAACAATTCACTTATTGGGTATCCACAAGGTGTTTTCACGTTAGTCAATTTTCTTCCAAAAAATACCGGTTGCATCAAACACAAATCCGTTGCAATAGTACTTCCTAATTGCATCCATATTCTACACCGGTGCAATACCACCTACATATTGCATCAAAAAATCAATACTAACGCAACCAAATGTGTCCAATGCAATAATTTCTACCTATTGCATCCCATGTTCAAAATGATGCGATAGATCATACCTATTGCATTGACATGAATTACTATCGCATCCAACTCATTTTTGATGCAATAACGACCACCTATTGCATCGGATTTTGAAAATTGATGCAATAGCAGCCACCTATTGCATCAGATTTGTGTTTGGTGCAAGGGGACATGATGCAATAGGGTCAAAATTTAGTAGTGAACTGGCTTCCAATACATAGTCACTGACAAGTGGGGCCCTTGGGTCAAATGACCCCATAGGTCAACTAGAGGAAAATAGGGGAGGCGGCTACGACGGCGCAGCAGCGGTGAAGCTCACCGACAGTGGCTTCACCGGCGATGAGGAGGGTACCTCCATGACCACCTCAACCTCCCATGTGGATTGGTGCCCTAATCATGCTCTCTACCAACCTCTAAGTACTCTGGCCATGGAGCACGGCGGCTCGGCCATGGCGAACGGCGGCGCGTGGCCATGTTCTGGCCTGACTGGACTGGCGAAGCTGGCTACATCATCACACGAGCAATGATGAGTGATGGTGAAGCTAAGACAGAGGCTAGGGGAGGACGAGAGAGGCTGTGCTATGCTAGCCATGGTGAGCGCCACTCTGGCGAGGTGACCGCAAGGGCGACGGCGGTGGAAATGGCCAAAGGCCCTTACCTACGGCTTGTCTGGCTCAGCGAGGGTGATGGCGAGGTACGTGGGGTGCTAGCGGAGCTTTGGGGCTAGCTAGAGCGAGGTAAGACATGACGGCCAGCGCACATGAGCTCAGTGGGGCAATGGCGATGGTGCTGCGCCTGCTGCTACGGCGTTGCGGCGAGCGAGCGGAGGCAAAGGAGGAGACAAATGAGACGCTGGGAAACACAGGCGGACACCGGGGGCCTGTGTTGGCGTGCGGCAGCCCAACGTGGCTAGCGCGGTCAGACGGCAAGTGACGCATGGCGTACATGCGATGGTGAAGTCCTGCTGCCGGTCACGACACTGTAGCTCCGATTCAGTCACGACATTGATGCCTGACAGCGTTACTTGATTAGCTTCCAACTCCCAAACGGTGGCTAGTTAGCAAAATCAACTTGAAGCAAAAATGTAGAGGCTATGGTAGGGCTACAACAATGTTTTAGAAATCACTAGCTAATTCTCAAAGAATCACGAGTTACATCAAGCCAAAGTCAGCTCCTTCAAACTGTAATTGCAATCCATACTTAGAAATTTTTAAGTGCTGAATCAGCCCTCAACACTGACTTGTGGGCCCTTTTGAGCATGTTCTGCACATTTTCATGAGTTGGTCATAAAATAACTTTTGTTCCTTAGATAATTGCTACAACTTTGCTTTAGGTTTCTCAGACATGCAAACATTCTAAGTTGTGCTTTTTAAACAGTCAAACAAAAGAGTCCTAGGGTCAATACAGTTCAAACCATCACTTGAAAGCATTATTAGACAATATGGTCAACATGAACAATGTTCCTAATGACATTCTAAGTATAACTAAGTTGCTTAAGAGGATAATTAGCCACACCACACATTGGTCACACTAAAATCAAGCATCACATGCATTGAAACAAGGAAAAACAAGTGAAATGTTACCTTGTTTCAAAGTCATGTTTCACATGTTTCATGATTTTGTTGCATAGTACTAACTAACCATGTTTCACTAAAGTGTGTTGCACTTGTTGCACTTGAGCGTTGCACATATTCATTTCATAAAACAACACACATGAAATATAACAATATGTTGCAATGTTTTAAAAACATGTTTCATGCAATATAAGCTCATGAATGGATGAATGATGCTCATGTTCATGAAATGCAAGTGCTAATGTGGAAGACAAACACCTGGGGTGTTACACCCACTACCTAGAATTGATGATTTGTTTGATCAATTGAGATGTGCTTGTGTTTCTCTAAGATTGATCTTCGTTTTGGCTATCATCAGTTGAAGATTCATGCCACAGACATACCCAAGATAGCTTTTACTATGAGGTATGGTTTGTATGAGTACACCGTATATCCTTTGGTTTGACCAATGCACCTACCTACTTTATGTACTTGATGAATAAGGTGTTCATGGAGTTTCTGGATAAGTTTGTGGTGGTTTATCGATGATATATTGGTATTCTCCAAAACAAAAGAAGAGCATGCTGAACATCTAAGGTTGGTCCTGCAAAAGCTTAGAGAACACAAGTTGTATGCTAAGCGAAGCAAGTGTGAATTATGGTTGAAGGAAGTTTCTTTCCTAGGCCATGTTGTCTCTAATGGTGGAATCGCAGTAGATCCAAGCAAGGTGAAAGATATATTGAATTGGAAACCACCAACTGATGTTGGAGAGATTCAAAGTTTCTTAGGATTGGCTGAATATTATAGAAGGTTCATAGAAGGATTCTCTAAACTTGCCAAGCCTATGATAGCTTTGTTGGAGAAAACTGCCAAGTTTGTGTGGTCTGAGAAGTGCCAGGCTAACTTTGAAGAGTTGAAGAAGAGGTTGACTATTGCTCTAGTGTTGGTTTTACTAGATTTGAACAAGAGCTTTTCGATCCATTGTGATGCATCTCATCAAGGTCTTGGATGTGTTCTTATGCAAGAAGGAAGAGTAGTGGCCTATGCATCCTGACAGTTGAGAAAGCACGAGCTGAACTATCCTACTCATGATTTGGAGTTAGCAGCAGTGGTTCATGCTCTGAAGTATGGAGGCACTATCTTATCAGACATAAGAGTGATATTTATACCAATCATAAGAGTCTAAAGTACATTTCACTCAGACGGATCTAAATATGAGACAGTGTCGATGGTTGGAGTTGATCAAAGATTATGATCTGGAGGTACACTATCATCCTAGGAAGGTGAAT
>NW_027098410.1:0-27206 GCF_019320115.1 Miscanthus floridulus | reverse complement strand
CCCCGTCCCTCCCTTCGGCCGCCGCAGTTGGCCTTCCCCGGCACCCCATCCTATGGCCCTCCACCAC
The DNA here is from genome assembly GCF_019320115.1 of Miscanthus floridulus. NCBI lineage: Eukaryota > Viridiplantae > Streptophyta > Magnoliopsida > Poales > Poaceae > Miscanthus > Miscanthus floridulus. The sequence goes on along the minus strand of NW_027098410.1, from coordinate 27,139 downwards.
GCCCCAACCCCACCCCTCCTACTCTCCACGCGCGTCGTGCACTGCCATCGTTGGATAGGTAAATTTCGTGTATATGCAATGTAGTTAGTTAGTGAGGTTGAATTGTTGTGTAGTAGTTAGTTTATGATGTACTTAGTATGGTAATGTGATAACCTATTTAGTTTAATTAGTTGGTGATCTAGAGATTAGGTGATAACCTAGTTAGACTATTTACTTAGTTAGTTAGCTATCTATTTAGTTAATTATGATAACCTATTTAGTTTAATTAGTTGGTGATGTAGTGATAAGGTGATAACCTAGTTGTTGGACATGTATGGAGCTAGTTACTATGTTATTTGCGAAGCTAGCAGTTACCTAGTATGTAGTTGTTGGCACGTAATTTGGACTAAACGAAATGTGTTTGGTTTGTGTATAAAATAGGATGGACAACCTAGTGAGCATATATCATGGTGGCATCATGGAAAGAGATCGCTATGGATATATTGAGTCTGTTGACATGCAAAGGCGGTGCCTGTGTTATTCAATGAGAAGCCTTCATTTTGTGAGTTGGTTGCAAGGACTCGGGAGGAGCTACATTGCCATGATGATGATTGCATCACAGTTGAGGGTGTACTTCACCTTGGTTCCCCTCCCAACATCCTAAGGAAGATGATCTCAATTGGGTGTGCGGATCAGTGGGAGAACTATATGAGATCGCCTATGAAGAGCTAGTTCTAAAGTTTAGGCATGGTTGTACGTCGGGTGTTAGTTGATCTCATCCCTCATGGGTTTTCTCCACCAATGGGTCAACAGGCACACTATGACTCTCCCGCCACGAAACCTGATATGGATGTGGAGGTTGCACCTATGGTTCCCGATGCTCAATCTGCCCCCAATGAGCTAGTTTGGAGATGCTTGTCAGACTCATGATGTTGTGGTAGATCCTCCTCATGAGATCCCTTTGACACAGAATCATCCGAGTAAGTGTCTTATCCACATAGTTATTGGGAGCTTACCCCCTTTCTTACACCCCATTTTTTAAATTCTTTTCTCATTTTTCTACTTATGTTGTAGGAAGACATTCCTGATAATGTGAATGTACCCACTGTTGCTGCGCAAGTGCACTGTGGAGATGGATTCTGTGGCTCCAATAGTGTTGAAATTATGAATGATTCAGAGCCATATGAGATGGCAAGGGCTCTTGATTCTGATAATGATCGTCCTGTTGGAGAGCTGACCGAAAGGATCGAGATGGCGACTAGAGGGGGGTGAATAGTCCTTTTTAAAATTAATCATGTCGGCTAACCGAAACAAGTGCGGATTAAGAACTATCGGTCTAGCCAAGACTATACCCCTCTATCTATATTTTCTAGCACCTTCTAAAGATACTAATTAAGCAACAAAGGTGCCGGGCTAGCTAGAGCTCACCTAACCAATTCTAGGAGCAAGGTCACACAAACCTATGCCGCTAGTACTTTAAAGCAACAAGGGAGCTCCTACACAAGCTAGTAAGCAAAAGCACAAAGCCACCTAAGCTTACTAGCAATGCTCAATAACAAGGCAACCAATGCCAAATTAGAGAGCACAATTACTTAGCTACACAAACTAAGCAATGTGACTAACAAGGTTATAAAACCAAATTAGCCACGCAAGGGAGCTACTTCTATGCTACACAAGCAAGAAGGTAATTAGCAAGCTACACAAGCTATCTATTACAAGAGCAACTACACAAGCTTAATATGTATAAAAGTAATTGCAAGCTTGTGTAATGGGGATGCAAACCAACGGGAAGAACAAGGTTGACACGATGATTTTTCTCCCGAGGTTCACGTGTTTGCCAACACACTAGTCCCCGTTGTGTCGACCGCTTCACTTGGTGGTTCGGCGGCTAATTAGCATCACCCGCTAAGCCCGCACGTCGGGCGCCGCAAGAACCTACCCCTTGAGTGAGGGTAGCTCAATGACAACGCTTTACTAGAGTTGCTCTTCGCGGCTCCCGCGGGGCGAGCACAATGCCCCTCACAAGCACTTCTCCGGAGCGCCGCACAAGCTTCTTGCGGGCTTCGACGGAGACCACCACCAAGCCGTCTAGGAGGTGGCAACCTCCAAGAGTAACAAGCACCACCGGCTTGAAACTCGATCACCTAGTACCACTCGATGCAACCTCACGATGTAATCGCACTAGAATCGCTCACTCACACAATTGAATGATCACTATCAAGTATGTGTGAGATGGAGGACTCCCAAGCACTACTACACAAGCCACCAAGGCTCTAGTGTGCTGTCTTTTTTGGCCCCAAGGTCAACCATGGCTTCTATTTATAATCTCACGAACAAATAGAGCCGTTACCCCTTCACTAGGCGTTTTTAGGTCGACCGGACGCAGCACCAGACGCTGCACTGGACGCACCGATCGTGCATACCAGACATGTCCGGTCACTATAACCGGCATGTCCTGGTAGCTGCCAGACCGCCACGTGTACCGACCGTTTGCCTCCAACGGCTCTCTGACACGATGACCGGACGCTCGGGCATGAAACTACCGGATGCTTACCACCGCTGTGTCCGATCGTCGTCCAGTAAGCCTCCAGGGCCCGACCGGACGTGACAGTTTAGAAACCGACCGGACGCTGCGCCCTTAGCATCTCAGCGTTTCGGTCAAGTCAGTAAGCACCCCTGAACGAACGGACGCGTTTTGGTCCACATCGGACCGGACGCTGCCAGTGTTCGATCAACCGCTCTGCCGAACAGCCTTTTATCGCTTCCACACCGGACGCGTTTTTGGGTGGGCGACCGGACACGTCCGATTGCTGAGTACGCCCCAAATACCAGGGGTGTCGGTCACCATACCGGACGCGTTCGGTAACTTGTAACCAGCGCGACTCACTCGTTTTCATCACCAACTTCTTCTCCTTTGCAAATGTGCCAACACCACCAAGTGTACACCATCATGTGTATGTGTGTTAGCATTTTCACAATCATTTTTCAAAGGATTAGCCACTCAACTTGCCACGCCACTCAATCCTAGCGACGATGCAAAGTTAGATCACTCGAGTGGCACTAGATGATCGATATGCAAACAAGTTTGCCCCTCTTGATAGTACGGCCATCTATCCTAAACCTGGTCATAAACTTCTCTACACACCTATGACCGGTGAAATGAAATGCCCTAGGTTATACCTTTGCCTTGCGCATTCCATTCCATCTCCTTCAATGTCGATGCAACACATGCACCAACACGATCAACAATGATATGATCCACTTCATATCATCACGTGATCATATTGGTTCATCGATCTTGACTTCACTTGCTCTTCACCGTTGCCATCATCCATCGGCGCCAAGTCTTGCTCAAGCTTCACCGCCACGCGGTCCATTGCTCCAAAGCCTCCGACTTGCCCTTCACGCTTGCAACCGGTCCATCAAGCCAAGTCTTGTCTTGATCTTCTCCACCTTGATCACATGACTTAATGTCATGTCTCATGTGTATTTAAGTTACTTCATCATCACATGTGTGAGCTTTGCAACATCTCCAAGCCATTTTCACCTTCATGGCATGTGTTGCTCACACACATGTACCTGTGGACTAATCACCTGTGTATCTCACATAAACACAATTAGTCCACCTAGGTTGTCACTCAATTACCAAAACCAAACAAGGATCTTTCAATCTCCCCCTTTTTGGTAATTGATGACAACTCTACAAAGATATGGAAATTAAGCTCTTTTGGATTCATGTTGCTTGCCCAAGCAATTTTACCATGTGAAAATGATTTTGGACAAGTACCACAAACCTGAAATGGTAGTATTAGCTCCCCCTACATATGTGCTAGAGTGTTTGATTTGAAGGTCGCACATATGCATAGATTAAAATTATGGGAAAGTAATTACTACAAAATGATGCTAAGGTGTATAGAATAAACCTTTGAAGCATGTACCAATCGGAGTTGCACCTTTAAGTTCATCCTTAGCACCATGGTTAGCTAGACATCACTTGGCAATAAAAGCACTAGATACCTTGTGAGATCAACATTAAAAGCAAGGTACTAGCATTATTTTGAAAAGCATACCAAGTGTCTAGCTATCATCCTATGCATGCTAGTTATCAAATCATCATTCAAGTTCTACAACTAGCATACACCACACAAGCATGCATATTGAATTTAAAAGCTTATGTAATGCAAGCAAGCACATGAATATGCACATATCAAATGCAATCAATCAAAGTTCATGAGCTTGCTCCCCCTACTTGTGTGCTTCTCTTGTCCAAGAATTTTGATCCATCTCTTTTCTTCAATGTTGCTCCCTCTTTGTCCATGTTCATGTCCAACCTCTATTTCTATATCTCATCTCTCCCATTGTACAATCTCTCCCCCATTCAATCAAGCTTTCATATCTTTGTACAATCTCTTCCCCTTTGTCATTAATTTCCATAAAAGGTGAGTTTCTCATTGATGCAAGGGTATACGTTTGGGGTAGATGGTTGAGGCTTGAATCTTGCATTTTTTATGGACATTACTTGATTGTTGGAATGACACCATTTGTAGATACCACTTGTAATTTGTATAGGGCTTCTTGAGATACCACACTTAGATTCTTTGATCTTGTTATCAATTTGTGTGACAACTCCCCCTTTGTGATAGCATGGGTCATCCAATTGATACACTTGAGCTCTTGTAGGTGAGGGATGCATTCTTCATTTGATGATCACTTAAAGTTGATGATCACTTGTGGAACCATTTTCTTGTATGATTGATATTATGTGTAGATGTGATATCACTTGAAAGAATCTTCTAGTATGGAACCACTTGTTGGATTTTTCAATAAGAACCATTTCTTAAACATTTTCTATCTTCATGAGTACCACTTATAGGATATTACTTGTGAGTTGATCTAGACATAACTTATAGATTCTTGATGAAATACTTGAGTCTAGATACTATTTGAAACATACAACCTAGATATCCATTTGCATTGTTGTCTTGTGCTTGTACTCTTATCACTATCATGAGCTTCTATGATTGACTTGAATTAAATTGATTTGCCTAAGCTTCCAAGTCCGGTTTGAACCAATGGCAAGCTTCTTTACACCTCTTGCAAGGGTTATCTTGCCAATATTGTACTTGTCACTTGTTAGCAATCCAAATTGAGTCAAGTACTTGGGTTCACTAGCTCATGAATAAATTCATGTACTAACCACTAGATCAAGTAATCATTCAAACAATAGTGGTAGGCTATGAATTTAAACATTTCATTTGTTATGCATGATCCTATGAAGCATGTACTATATGCACTAACCGCATACTAGTAAGGGATGAAATGATCATGCACATTACAATGATACCTTTGTTATGTTGGAGTAGAGGATAGTCACATAGATTCTAATTCATTACTCCAATAGCAATATGAAGTCCAATTATAAGCTTGGTGAAGACCAATAGATACCATGTTGAATTCCATTCTTCACCCATATGAAATGAATACCACTTATGATCAAGTACACTTTCTTGTTGTGGTTGACTTACTTTATCTTTTCATCTTTGCTTGCATGAGAGCATTAATTTGAGAATACCACTTGAAATATCATGACTAGCTCTCTTTTAGGTGTTGCTTGCTTTTCTTGATCAACCCTTTTGATTGCTTTAACTAAGCATCTCAAATGTTCCTTGGATCACCACTTCCATGTTAGCCTTCCAAGTACCATACTTGGTTCACCTACACATAGGCGGCAAGCCCCTACACTAGGGAGAAGTGACCTCTCTCCAAGAACCATTGTTGACACTCACTTGAAATAACTTGATTGATTGATCAATTAATGGACTTAACTTGATGAGTAACCTTGATTCCTTCTTTAAGTCCTTTTCTTTCTTTTTGTATAGGTTCTTTTCTTTCTACCAAATGATTTTCAATAGTCACTAGAACTTAAACTTCAACTTCATCTTGAGTTTGATCTTGATCTTTCAATTTTAGTACTAAATATATGCAAAATACACTCCACAATCAAATGGCCTTGTACTCTTTGCTTGTCATGCTTCTAGATCATCTCAAAACCAAACTTAGGTACCTCAAACACTTGTAAACATGTTTCCAACTTGAGGACCTTTCAATCAAAGTGACTCTTGATTAATTCAACATTTGTCACTTTTCTAATAGATTTTGTACCCTTCAAATAAATAAGCATATCTCCCAAAGTACAAATCCAAATACCGCGAAATTTGGTGGAGATGTTCTTTACTAAGTTATCTATCAGCTGTAAAAATTTGAGCTTCATTTGACTTCTAGATTGCTGCCATATTTCAATTCTTTCACCACTGCTACATGCTGAAAACTGCTGCACTATAGCTGACAAGAACCACTCCAAAACTGAAGCATTTCTTATCCAATTTTCATGAAATTTCTACAGCATCTTATACCATAAGTCTAGAGCATATACACCAATTTTCAAGCCAATCGAATAAGTTTTCATTACTCAAACATGGCTAAGATCACAGCTAGCTCTGATTTTGCAATATAGGACAGATTTCAACAATTGAGCTATACTTCATCAAATATGAATCAAACTTGAAACAAACTTGTTTGAATACTTCCATAAGACATATATCCATTCAAACCACTTGCTAAGTGTCATATTATAAACTTATCCAATGCAAATCAATCCAAACTTGACTACTAATCAATTATCCATTCAATCATCTCATAGCAAGCAACATTGCATATTTATCCAATTCAATCAACTCATATGCACCCAAATGAAATGATCAACAAAAGATATACCTTTGGTTAGCTCATGATCATTCAACTAGCAAGCTTTGACTTCAATTATTTGCAAGTCATCAAATATATCCAATAAATTACCAATAACTTGAAATTGATACTTGTATATTGTATCACATTTGGACTTCACTCAATTTATCATGGCATTGGGATAATGATGTTCACTAAGCTTCATAACTTGATTCAACATATGATGAACAATGAGAGATCAATTGAATCAAGTCTCCAATGCCGATGGTACCTACAATCAATCATCCACTTTTTGATGATACCCAAACAAGTTTGGGTCCTCTCAAGTTAGGAGCAACATACTTAGGTGATGCCTTAGTATGAGTAGCGGGATGTTTTGCAATAGCAACCATAGAGGTACCATTATCATCCTTTCTAAGCACATCATGATCATCAATTGAAATAGGCTTAGAAATTTTACCTAGGGGACATGAATGTGCCATGTGTCCCCTTTCCCGGCATGAGTAGCACTTTCTCTTTGATTGAGCCTTTTTTTTTCCTTGCTCATGTGGTGCTTCTCATTGCCTTGCCTCTCATGGATTGCTTGAGCCTTCTTCTCAAGCTTGGTAGGACACTTAGAGGCAAAGTGTCCCATATTTCCACACTTGAAGCACTTGATGTGAGCATAATCTTTCTTATCATCTTCATTCTTGCTCATCATCTTGGCATCTTGAGTTTACATTGGATGCCTTGCCTTTCCATCCCTTCTTGTTTTCTTCTTCTTTATCATCAAATCACCAACATCTTCATGGTTGATCTTGATTAGCTCTTGGGGTGTCTTTCCTTGCTCAACTTGTGGCTTTGGTTGAGGCTTCACTTGTTGCTTCACCAATTGCTTAGTTGGGCACATTGAGGTAAGATGACCCCAAGTGCGGCACTTGAAGCACTTGACATGCCTTAGCCTCTCTTCTTCTTTCTTCAACTTGAGCTTTTCTTCATTGGGGCAACCATTTGCAAGATGTCCCACTTCATGGTACTTGAAGCACATGAAATGAGAGAGCTTCTCTTGTTCTTGCTTCTTCATTTCTCTTTCATGTCTTCTCTTGCCCCATCTTTTGCCCTTGATCTTACTCTTGTTGAAGCCAATGCCACTTATGTCATTGTGGCTTTCTTGATGATTGACTTTGCTAGTCATGAAGCTGACTCCACTCTTGTCACCAAAGTTTCTTTGAGTCTTCAACATATGCTCAAAGGTGACTTGAGAGTTGTAGCACCTCTCTAACTTATTGCTCAATTTCTTCACTTCATTTTTAAGCTCATTGTTCTCCTTCAAAAGGTTAGTCTCACAAGACATAGAAGTAGAACAAGCATCTATTTGTGAAGAGCATGGCATATCTAATAAATCATCACAAGAGGTGGATACATGCTTCTTTCCTACATCACAAGGATTAGCAATAATTTGCAATTTATCATTTGATCTATGTGATGAGCTCTCATTATTTTTAAGTTTCTTTGTAAACACTTTAATGAGAGAAGTATGTTGTTCTAATAATTCATCATAAGATGCAAGTAGTGTCTCATGATTCAATTTAAGCTCATCAAGTGAAGATTTATAAGCATCAAGTAATTTCTTATGTTCTTTACAAGAGTTCTTTAGAAATGAGTTTTCATTTTCTAATTTTAATGTTTTAGCTTTCTCATTTTCTAAAGACATGGTCATGCTAGCAAGTCTACTAACAAGCTCATCATATGAATCAACATGATCAACCACATTATCATTTGATAGCTTAGTGTCACCTTGTGACATGAGACAATGTGGTGTGGTTGGAGAGCATGTAGTAGCATCATCATGGCTTGAGCATGAACCATCATCACCATCAAGTGTGCATGGGGTAGCATCATCACTTGCAACACTTGTTGCACCATCATCAACCTTGTCAAGTGAACTTGTAGTGGATCGATCATCATCATTATCACTTGACCGTGAGGTGGAGCAATCTTCCACAATTACCAAATTGTGGTTATGCTCAACACACTCATGCACCTCTTTCTTGGGCTCATTCTCCTTCTTGAATTTGCCATCATCCCATGTGGAGGAATCACCGAAGGTTTCCTTGATGGACTCCCATATCTCACAAGCAGTCCCCTTGTAGTTTACTTGCTTCATCAAATCAAAATGTAAAGCATCCAATAGAAAACAACAAGCATGTGCATCAAATTCATAGAGGACTCTTTGAGATTTGGTTAGAGTTCTATGATCCAAGACATGGGTGAGACCACTAGTGACAACCCACCAAAATTTAGGTCCCTTTGCACGAAAATGATCAAGCATGTGATTTTTTCAAAGTGCAAAGTTTGTGCCATAAAAAATATGAGCCTCACAAATATCTAGCCCATTAGACACCATCCTCTCGGGTCGGTGAAGACCACAAATGAGAGATCGGGCTCTGACACCACTTGAAAGGGTCAAGATGGCGACTAGAGGGGGGGTGAATAGTCATTTTTAAAATTAATCACATTGGCTAACCGAAATAAGTACGGAATTAAGAACTATCGGTCTAGCCAAGACTATACCCCTCTATCTATATTTTCTAGCACCTTCCAAAGATACTAATTAAGCAACAAAGGTGCCAGGCTAGCTAGAGCTCAGCTAACCAATTCTAGGAGCAAGGTCACACAAACCTATACCGCTAGTACTTTAAGCAACAAGGGAGCTCCTACACAAGCTAGTAAGCAAAAGCACAAAGCCACCTAAGCTTACTAGCAATGCTCAATAACAAGGCAACTAATGCCAAATTAGAGAGCACAATTACTTAGCTACACAAACTAAGCAATGTGACTAACAAGGTTACACAAATCAAATTAGCCACACAAGGGAGCTACTTCTATGCTACACAAGCAAGAAGGTAACTAGTAAGCTACACAAGCTAACTAATTACAAGAGCAACTACACAAGCACAATATATATGAAAGTAATTACAAACTTGTGTAACGGGGATGCAAACCAACGGGAAGAACAAGGTTGACACGATGATTTTTCTCCCGAGGTTCACGTGTTTGCCAACACGCTAGTCCCCATTGTGTCGACCGCTCACTTGGTGGTTCGGTGGCTAATTAGCATCACACCCGCTAGGCCCGCACGTCGGGCACCACAAGAACCTACCCCTTGAGTGAGGGTAGCTCAATGACACGCTTTACTAAAGTTGCTCTTCATGACTCCCGTGGGGCAAGCACAATGCCCCTCACAAGCACTTCTCCGGAGCGCCGCACAAGCTTCTTGTGGACTTTGACAGAGACCACCACCAAGCCGTCTAGGAGGTGGCAACCTCCAATAGTAACAAGCACCACCGCTTGCAACTCGATCACCTAGTGCCACTCGATGAAACCTCACGTTGCAATCACACTAGAATCGCTCACTCACACAATCGGATGATCACTATCAAGTATGTGTGAGATGGAGGGCTCCCAAGCACTACTACACAAGCCACCAAGGCTCTAATGTGCTATCTTTTTTGGCCAAGGCCAACCATGGCTTCTATTTATAACCCCATGAACAAATAGAGCCATTACCCCCTTCACTGGGCGTTTTCGGGTCGACCGGACGCAGCACTGGACGCTACACCGGATGCACCGATTGTGCATACCGGACATGTCCAGTCGCTATACCCGGACGTGTCCGGTAGCTGCTAGACCGCCACATGTCGACCGTTGCCTCCAACGGCTCTTGACACGACGACTAGATGCTCGGCATGAAACAACTGGATGCTCTACCACCGCTGCGTCCGGTCGGAGGTCCAGTAAGCCTCCAGGGCCGACCGGACGCGATAGTTAGAAAAACCAAACCGGACGCTGAGCCTCTAGCGTCTGGTTGAGTCCAGTAAGCACCCATGGATGACCGAACACGTCTGGTCACACCACCGGACCGGACGCTGCCCAGCGTCCAATCGACTACTTTTGCTGAACACTGCCTTTTTTGCTTCACACCGGACGCGTCCGGTGTGGCGACTGGACACGTCTGATCGCTAAGTATGCCGCCAAATACCGGACGTGTCCGATCACCATACCAGATGCGTCTGGTCACTCTGTAATCAGTGCGACTCACTCATTTTCATCACCAACTTCTTCTCCTTTGCAAATGTGCCAACACCACCAGTGTACACCATCATGTGTATGTGTGTTAGCATTTTCACAATTAATTTTCAAAGGATTAGCCACTCAACTTGCCACGCCACTCAATCCTAGCGACGATGCAAAGTTAGATCACTCGAGTGGCACAAGATGACCGATATGCAAACAAGTTTGCCCCTCTTGATAGTATGGCCATCTATCCTAAACCCGGTCATAAACTTCTCTACATACCTATGACCGATGAAATGAAATGCCCTCGATTATACATTTGCCTTGCGCATTCCATTCCATCTCCTTCAATGTCGATGCAACACATGCACCAACACAATCAACAATGATATGATCCACTTCATATCATCACGTGATCATATTGGTTCATCGATCTTGACTTAACTTGCTCTTCACCGTTGCCATCGTCCATACGGCGCAAGTCTTGCTCAAGCTTCACCGCCACGCGGTCCATTGCTCCAAAGCCTCCAACTTGCCCTTCACGCTTGCAACCGGTCCATCAAGCCAAGTCTTGTCTTGATTCTTCTCCACCTTGATCACATGACTTAATGTCATGTCTCATGTGCATTTAATATCTACTTCATCATCACATGTGTGAGCTTTGCAACATCTCCAAGCCATTTCACCTTCATGGCATGTGTTGCTCACACACATGTACATGTGGACTAATCACCTGTGTATCTCACATAAACACAATTAGTCCACCTAGGTTGTCACTCAATTACCAAAACCAACAAGGACCTTTCACTAACAGAGAGTGATATTGATGATGCTGAGGCATATCTTTCCTGACCGTTGTGATCCAATGATTTCATGAGTTCAGCGATCTTCCTCATTTCGATCAGACATGTGTAGAAGGACATGATGATGAGCTTCTAGAAGCTCCTAAGGCTGGCCCTAACATGGTAATCGAGAAGGATAGGGTATTCAAGGACCTCCCTGCATTGAAGAGGGTGTTGTAGGCATTTGCTATGATACGAAAGAGACCTTACAAGATCTTGCATTCATATGCGGAGCGCTATTACACAGTTGTGTGTGACAAGGAACACTGCCCATAGAGGGTGTGGCAGAACCTCCTAAATTATAGGACCCACATGCACTTGTCACTATCCAATGACCTTTGACAACAATGCATATGTTCCTGGTAACTTAAGAAGTCTGTCGGGTGTCCTCGGGGAACCCCGAATCATCCACGATTTTCGAGCAGGATCACATTACAGAGTTATTGTAGTATTACAACATTTATTCAAATATCGACACCAGAGTAAAAACAGCGGAAGTCTTACGGTAACATAGTTTACAAACCAGTTGTTTCAAACCTTACAAACTAAGTTCGATAATTATTACAAACCATAGTAGTAGTGGAGTGGCATAATTAACATATACATAACACACAAAATAAACATCCTGCTCAAGGATCACACATTTACTTCTCATCATCAGACAAATGATAGTCATGCAGCATGATCCAAAACAGATCTGCTCATGAGGCTCACCTGCAACAAGGGTCAACGAACCCTGAGTACAAAGTACTCAACAAGACTTAACCAAAATATTAACTGATAACATAGGAATGCAGGCTCAGGGATTCAAGGTATAGCTTTAACAATGATCAAAGTTCTTTTGCGTAAAAGTGCTTTTAACAAAATTCCTTTTTAGAGAAAAACTTCTTAAGAATTATATACAAAGCTAACACGATCCGCACTGAGATCATGAAACTTCGTATCCAATGCCTTCACAAGCCTTATTCAAGTTCTAGTTATTAATACTAACGATGATGAACAGTGAGTTGAGTCTCCATAATCGAGGAGCAACGATGATTCAAACTGATTATAAACCCAGCTGGGAATTCCAGACCACACGACATATGCAGGTCCCCGACCTACATATATCAACCTACTCTTGGATCCTCTAAAGCAAGAATGGGTCCGCGCCACCCAAGAATACAGTACTCCACCAATCTAGCCCATTGCCACGTGGGTACACGCTATTCCTGCCATCTCTCCACTCCCAGTGCGCGAGTAGCCATTCTCGTAATAGAATTGCCAAGTTCAGGCTTACCGGAGTATGTGGTTAGTACTATAAATTCTCACCTCATGCAATTCAACAATGGACGTGCCTTAATTGACATAGGCGGAAAGAACCCGCTCACAAGACCCTCCATGTCTTGTGGCTCACACACAACCGAGTACGCCCGGTCTAGATTTGTTACTCCACAATCCCATATCACATGCTAACATAATTAACCAATGTTCCATTTAAAACTTGCGGGTGGCAGGTAGTCACCCGACTTTCCATCGTTCCACGCATAGCTAAGCAAAACTAGGCATATACGAGTTTTAAAAATTGGTAATATGGTAAATATGGAATAACAAGGGTGGTAATGCACCAATTAGGCTCTTACTTAACTCCTATTCATTTAATGCAGTAACGAAAAGCAAAGCGAAATTAATTTATAAAACACAAGGTAGGGTTGTATGCATCCGGGGCTTGCCTTCGTTGACGGAAAAGTCCGTTTCCTGCGACGTCACACCAGTATTCGATCCGACCTCAACAGACGGAATAACCTCCTCAACAACTTGATTAACTACCACGTGTTCACCTTCGTCCACCCAAACGCATTGAAGCAAGGAGCGAGGTTGGAGAAGCAACGAGAGGCATGACGACGATCACGGTGATCACGGCGGAGCAAAACGTCATCGGCGATGGTGTACCGGCGACGTGGAGCTCTGGCCACGGCGAATCGTGCTCGGTAGAGGAGTTGCCGGCCGTGAGGAAGAAGACGATGCAACTCAAGTTCCCGACTTAGACTAGATGAATTGGTGGGTTGGCTAGATGCGCAAGGATGTGGCGGAGCTGGAGCACTCTTTACCGAGACGGCAACGGCGCTAGGTTGACGGCGAGAGCTCGACGGAGCTACGGCGGCGGGTGACTAGAAAAACAGAGAAGGAAGAAGAACGACGACGACGGCGTCTCGGTTCTTATAACACGACTCAGAAGCTCAAGGAAGCCACGATGGAACCATTTCCCACGCCAGCGCGACGCCAAGGACGGCCACGACGCGCCTGGAAACGCCGAAGAAGGTCACCGGCGGTGTAGCTACGGCGGTGAACACTGTTCACAGTATTTACAAGTTTGCCATTCGCCAAAATTCACAAATTACTCTCAAATTTTCATAACAACTCAAAAATCTCCAAAAACAAAAGTTGTTCAAAAATCAAAAGTTCTACAACTTTGCTTTATAACCATCTTCTAATTTGGTCTAGATTTTGAAATGATCTTTTAAATTCAATTAGGGAATATTTAATGAATTACGCCTTTTTGAATTACTCCAAATTTTTCTAAACAACTTGAAAAACTCCAAAGATAAACTTTGCTTAACTAGTCAAGCTCTACACTTTTGCTTTTGGGCCCAACCCCAAAATATGCTTAGATTTTGAAATAGATTTTTAGGGTAGGGTTTAAATGTTGAAAAGCCGGGGTTTTTTGAAGTTCAAATCAATACAAAGGTTTCAAACTTGATTCAAACAATACCAAGCAATACTTAACATATAAATATAAACTTGTTTTAGTGTGTGCATCTCAAAGTTTTCACCAAATGCCAAATGCTTTGCAATGCATATGATGATATGTTAGGTTTTAGTATTTAAACACCGGAGTGTTACAATCCTTCCCCCTAAAAGAAATCTCGCCCCGAGATTCAAAGCCATAGGGTAAGTAATGGAAAAGGAAATGTGTCGCCAGAACACATACAAACTCTGTCCATAAAATAGCTGAGGTCCCTTTTACAAACACAACCTAGCTCGGCTAATATTACTCTATTCTATAGGGACGCTAGAAACTCTAGAAACTTTTCTAACAAGTAATCTTCTGATTCCCAAGTAGCTTCCTTTCTTGAATGTTGATTCCATTGTATTTTATAGAACTTGATTGTCCGTCTTCGAGTAACACGATCTTTTTGATCCAACACTCGGATAGGATATTCGGAATAAGTTAAATCCGGTTCTAGTTCTACTCCTTCAACTTCAACATTCTGTTCAGGCACTCGGAGACACTTCTTTAATTGAGAAACATGGAACACATCATGCACAGCGACGAGATGTTCAGGTAACTTCAAGCGATATGCCACTTTTCCATATCTCTCCAAAATTTGATATGGTCCAATATATCGGGGTGCCAACTTTTCTTTAACACCAAAACGGGTAACTCCCTTCATTGGTGATACTTTCAGATATACAAAATCTCCTTTGTAAATATTAATGGCCTCCGTCTTCTATCAGCATAACTTTTTGTCGGGATTGAGCTATCTTCAAATTACTTTGTATTGCTTAACCTTGTCTTCTGTTTCTTTTCACAAGGTCAACGCCCAAAGAATCTTCTTTCTCCAGGCTTAGACCAACTCAATGACGTTCTGCACTCTATGACCATAGAGTGCTTCAAATGGAGCCATTCTAATGCTTTCCTGATAAACTATTGTTGTATGAGAACTTGGTCCAAAGGTAAGCATTCATCCCACTTATTGGAATAGTTAAGGACACAGCAACCTTAACATATCTTCAAGTACTTGATTGACTCTTTTAGTCTGTCCATCAGTCTCTGGCGGATGATAAGCTGTACTGTACAGAGTTTGGTACCCAACGAAGAATGCAATTGTTTCCAAACGTTGGAGACAAACTCGTGTACCCCCTATCTGACACTATAGTCTTAGGTACTACTCCATGGAGACTCATGATTCTTGCTAAATACATCTTGGCAATATTGGATCGTAGGATATATTGTTTTGACTGGAAGAAAATGTGCTGACTTAGTGAGTCGATCTACAATAACCCATACTAAGTCAAATCCCTTTGATGTCTTGGGTAGACCAACAATAAAGTCCATACTTATGTCCCTCCCACTTCCAAGATGGAATAGGTAATGGTTGTAACTCACCAGCAGACCTCAAATGTATAGCTTTCACCTTTGACAAGTATCACATTTTGCTATATATCTAGCAATCTCTATTTTCATTTTAGTCCACCAGAATCTCTGCTTCAAGTCATGGTTACAATCTTGTTGCTTCCCGGATGGATTGATACCTAGTAGCATGTGCCTCTTCTAGAATTGACTGCCCGCAACTCAGGAACTTTGGTACCACCAGGCGATCCTTGAACCATAACACACCTTCATCATCTATGCTAAAGCATTCCACCTTTCCATTCTTGACTCTTTCCTTGATATGGGCCATACCCTTGTTTTCCTTCTGAGTAGCAATAACTTGATCTCGAATAGGTGGTTTCAACAACTATGTTAGTCAAACTTCCTTGTTGAATTACTTCTACATTCAACTTTTCCATTTTCTTGACATAAATTCAAACCCATTGTTCTCCACTGTTAGACAATTGCAATAACTTTTGCGACTGAGGGGCATCTGGCAACTACATTTGCTTTACTAGGGTGATAATGTACTTCCAAATCATAATCCTTAATCAGTTCTAACCATCTTCTTTATCGCATGTTCAATTCTGACTAAGTAAAAATATACTTTAAGCTCTTGTGGTCTGTATACATATGACACGTATTACCAAGCAGGGTAATGCCGCCAAATCTTCAGAGCATGAACCACAGCTGCTAACTCCAAGTCATGAGTCGGATAGTGTTCTTCATGTTGCTTAATTTGGCCTAGATGCATAAGCAATGACTCGGCCTTCTTGCATCAACACACATCCAATACCAATACCTGAAGCATCACAATAAACATCAAAATGGCTTCTCGATATCAGGTTGGGCTAGACACTGGTGCAGTGGTTAACATTCTCTTCAATGTCTGGAAAGCCTCCTCACAATCTGATGACCAGACAAACTTAACTTGGTTCTTCACAATTCAGTTATGGACTTTGATATTTTTGAGAAATCTGGAATAATCCGACGGTAATACCCCGCCAATCCCAGAAAACTCTGAACTTGATGAACTGTGGCTGGCTGGTTTCTAATCAAGCACATCTTTCACTTTGCTGGATCAACTGCAACTCCTTCGACTGACAAGACATGCCCAAGAAATTGCACTTCCTTAAGCCAAAAATCACACTTGCTAAACTTGGCATATAGTTGATGTTCTCTCAAGCGGGTCAGAACATTCTGAGATGTTCCACATGTTCTTTCTTATTCTTGGAATATACTAAAATGTCATCGATAAACACCACTACAAACTTGTCTAGCTCAGGCATGAATACTGAGTTCATTAGATACATGAAATGAGCTAGAGCATTTGTCAAACCAAAAGACATTACCAAGTATTCATATAATCCATATCTTGTGGTAAATGCCGTTTTGGGAATATCTTCAGGCTTTATCTTGATTTAGTGATATCCTGACCTCAAATCTATCTTGGAGAAAACTTTGGCTTCGGCCAATTGATCAAAAAGCAAATCTATCCGAGGTAATGGATACTTATTCTTGATGGTCACTTCATTCAATTGGACGATAGTCAACAAACATAACCTCAAAGTCTCATCTTTCTTTTTCACAAAAATTACCGGACATCCCAAGGTGAGGAACTAGGTTGGATAAAACCCTTTCTCAATCAATTCTTGTAACTGAGTCTTCAACTCGGCCAATTCCTTAGGTGGCATCCTATAAGCTCTTCGAGAAATTAGAGCTGTTCTAGGTTGTAACTCTATATTGAACTGTACATCCCTATCAGGTGGTAGACCGGGTAAATCTTAGGAAACACGTCCGGAAATTCACACACTACCGGAATATCTCTAATCTCTTTGACAGCAGGTTGCACAGATCTGCCCACTGATCTTCTTAGGATTGGAAGTTGGATGAGAAGTTGAGAATTACTATCAGGCAAACTCACTCTTAACGTCCTATTCAAAGCATCTATAACAGCCTTATGCTGATACATCCAATTCATTCCCAAAATTACATCTATATCCTGATCCTTAAGGATAATCATGGGTAGTGGGAAAAATATGCCCACCCAGGTTTACGGGTACCTGGTATACCATTTCCTTAGTACATAGACATCCCCCGAGCGACTGTATAAAGAAACTTTCCTTTGTTGCCCCAATTGAAATTTCATGCTTCACGACAATTGTTCTATTGATGAATGAATGCGATGCGCCAGAATCAAAAAGTATAACTGCAGGGGATTGGCAACAGGAAACATACCCATCATCACTGGCTTCCCCTTCCGGAATTTCTCTAGCTTGAATATAGAACACCCGTCCTATTTTTCCTCTCATCTTTGCCCTTCTGAGCATTTTGATTGGGGGTTCTTGTTTGGTGCCTGACCCTGTTGTTGTTTGGCTGGGGACTTCTGATAATTTTGAATAGCCTACCTAGGATATGGACATTCCCTAGAGAAATGACCAGTCCTTCCACAATTGTAACACGGATAGTTGTGACCCTGGGACATTGGAGGCATTGCCACCAGAAGCATTGATTGATTGTGAATTCGGATAGGTTATAGCAGGACAGACATTTGACTGTTGCCTGGCTTGGAACTGCGGCGGACGATAAGGAGGACAATTATGATGTACTGGATGATAAATCACCCTCTGCCTTTTCTGATTTCCCCCAAAAGATCTAGATGGCACACTCTTTTTCTTTTTGAGCTCCTTATGTTGCCGATATTTGGACTTCTGAAGCAATTGCAATATTTTACTGCCTCATGATAAGTAACATTGGTGCAAGTGGTCATCATAGTCTGCAACTTGGTATTCAGGCCTCTCATAAACCACCTCTTCTTCTTGGCATCAGTATTAACATGTTCGGATGCATATTGGGACAGATGATTAAATCTTCCCACATACTGCATCACGGTTTGATCTCCTTATTTCAAAGCAAGGAATTCATCTAGCTTCATAGCCATCACTCCTTCAGGGATATAATGGGCTCTAAAGGCAGCACGGAACTCAGCCCAAGTTATTGGAATGCCAGCTGGTTGCATAGCCACTAAGTTTGCCCACCAAGCACTTGCTGCTCCTCTAAGTTGCTGGGCGGCAAACGCAGGTTTCTGATACTCCGTGCATGGAATAAGGTCAAATTTCTGCTCCATGATTCGAAGCCAGTCATCAGCCTCCAATGGTTCATCTACCTTGGTGAACACCGGGGGTCCTTGTGTTGGTGAAATCAACATATGTAGCCTCCTGTCTGTTATGGTGGCGACCACGGTTTCCAGTGCATCTAATTCTGATTACTCTGAGCCATCTCAATGAAGCAAACGAGAATTTTCAGCCGTCACATTGACTAGTGCGGTTATAACATCAGCTAAAATTTGTTGGAACTGGTGGTGGATCTGGAATACCAACCTCATCTTGTGAAGTTCTAGGAACATACGAACCCCACGTACGACGCATCTGCTCATAACAACCAAACTTTATTCACATGTCTTTATTGAATTGTACCAAAGCTTACTCTAGACACATTACATAGAGTTTACTAATGTACAACAAACCCACGAGTACGAAAACAGAACTACATAACTTAACTAGAGCTACTATTATACAACTCTACTCTTTTCCTCAATTTCCTCAAACTTCAGGCTCGGTATCCATTCCAGAATTTATTACCGCCATTCATCATCACTTTCATCGATCATTACTAATTCTTCAGGATCTTCTTCCTCTTCCTCTCCTGGTTCATCATCATCGGCAAGGATGACACCGGGTCCATGGCATCAGCTTGAGGCTCATGATTCGGATTTAGTAGATTGCTAAGTCTATGAACTTCCTCATGTAGATAGGTATTATGTTCTTCTAAATCTTCTACATAGAATTCTAGCTCATGAGTTCTAGCTCTAGTTACATTTTCCCTCTGCCAAGCTTCATTTCTTCCCTCCACCCGTACGAACCAACATGCTTTCGCAGTTTCCTATGCGTGGTGGTGAGATGCCTCAATTGACCCTGTAATTCTCCTATTTGTATAACATCCAAAGCCCTATCTCTAGTAGATTGTGCTAACTCCATAGAAACCCTCAGTATCTCTGCCTAGGGATCAGGCCTAGTACTACTACTGCTAGCACCATCATTTCTAGGGGCAAGTTGGTGACGAGGGAACTCCTTTAGGTCCGGTGGACTTACGGGGCATCATCTTAGCACGAGCCATACTGTAGGAAGCCAATTAATCCAAGTGAGACCATTTGATCAAATCCAAAAAGTAGCTAAGATGGATTATATTCCTCAAACCAGACTCACTACTCAACTCCAGGCTAAGAGGTGAAGGAAGTAATGAGTGAATTAATCATGATGCATGAATCGTTCTTACGAACAAAAAACATCAACATTAATAATGCACATAAATAACATTTATTTTATATAGGGCATAGTAATATTACTACTCCACCACACAAAACCTTTTTAATCAAATACGGAATGGTGAGAAAGAAATAAGATAAGTCAGAAGCAATTTGGACTAAAATTAGTAAGTTAAATTTAGTCATTCCAAATTATTTTGAAGTTTTTGTAAAACAATACAACAAAAAACCTGGTAACGACGCTCTGATGCCATTCTGTGGTAGAACCTCCAAAATTATAGAACCCACATGCACTTGTCACTGTCCAATGACCTTTGACAACAATGCATATGTTCCTGGTAACTTAAGAAGTCTATCGGGTGTCCTCGGGGAACCCCGAATCATCCACGATTTTCGAGCAGGATCACGTTACAGAGTTATTGCAGTATTACAACATTTATTCAAATATCGACACCAGAGTAAAAATAGCGGAAGTCTTACGGTAACATAGTTTACAAACTAGTTGTTTCAAACCTTACAAACTAAGTTCGATAATTATTACAACCATAGTAGTAGTGGAGTGGCATAATTAACATATACATAAACACACAAAATAAACATCTGCCCAAGGATCACACATTTACTTCTCATCGTCAGAACGAACGATAGTCATGCAGCACGATCCCAAAACAGATCTGCTCATGAGCTCACCTGCAACAAGGGTCAATGAACCCTGAGTACAAAAGTACTCAACAAGACTTAACCGAAATATTAACTAATAACATAGGAATGCAGGCTCAGGGATTCAAGGTATAGCTTAACAATGATCAAAGTTCTTTTGCGTAAAAGTGCTTTTAACAAATTCCTTTTTAGAGAAAACTTCTTAAAGAATTATATACAAAGCTAACACGATCCGCACTGAGATCATGAAACTTGTATCCAACGCCTTCACAAGCCTTATTCAAGTTCTAGTTATTAATACTACGATGATGAACAGTGAGTTGAGTCTCCATAATCAAGGAGCAACGACGATTCGAACCGATTATAAACCTAGCTGGGAATTCTAGACCACATGACATATGCAGGTCCCTGACCTACATATATCAACCTACTCTCAGATCCTCTAAAGCAAGAACGGGTCCGCGCCACCCGAGAATATAGTACTCCACCAATCCAGCCCATTGCCACATGGGTACACGCTATTCCCGCCATCTCTCCACTCCTAGTGCGCGAGTAGCCATTCTCGTAATAGAATTGCCAAGTTCAGGCTTACCGGAGTATGTGGTTAGTACTACAAATTCTCACCTCATGCAATTCAACAACGGACGTGCCTTATCGACATAGGCGGAAAGAACCCGCTCACAAGACCTCCATGTCTTGTGGCTCACAAACACCGAGTCCGCCCGGTCTAGATTTGTTACTCCACAATCCCATATCACATGCTAACATAATTAACCAATGTTCCATTTAAAACTTGCGGGTGGCAGGTAGTCACCCGACTTTCATCGTTCCACGCATAGCTAAGCAAAACTAGGCATATACGAGTTTAAAATTGGTAATATGGTAAATATGGAATAACAAGGGTGGTAATGCACCAATTAGGCTCTTACTTACTCCTATTCATTTAATGCAGTAACGGAAAGCAAAAGCGAAATTAATTTATAAAAACACAAGGTAGGGTTGTATGCATCCGGGGCTTGCCTTCATTGACGGAAAAGTCCATTCCTGCGACGTCACACTAGTATTCGATCCAACCTCAACAACTTGATTAAACTACCACGTGTTCACCTTCGTCCAACCTGAATGCGTTGAAGCAAGAAGCGAGGTCGGAGAAGCAAGGGAGAGGCGTGACAACGATCACGGTGATCACGACGGAGCAAAACGTCGTCGGTGATGGTGTACCGGCGATGTGGAGCTCTGGCCGCGGTGAATCGTGCTCGGCGGAGGAGTTGCCGGCCGCGAGGAAGAAGACGATGCAACTCGAGTTCCCGACTTAGACTAGATGAATTGGTGGGTTGGCTGGATGCGCAAGGATGTGGCGGAGCTGGAGCACTCTTGCCGAGACGGCAACGGCGCTAGGTCAACGTCGAGAACTCGACGGAGCTACGGCGGCGGTGACTGGAAAAACAGAGAAGGAAGAAGAACAACGACGACGGTGTCTCGGTTCTTATAACGCGACTCAGAAGCTCAAGGAAGCCACGACGGAACCGTTTCCACGCCAGCGCGACGCCAAGGATGGCCACGACGCGCCTGGAACGCCGAAGAAGGTAGCCGGCGGTTGTAGCTACGGCGGTGAACACTGTTCACAGTATTTACAAGTTTGCCATTTGCCAAAATTCACAAATTACTCCCAAATTCTCATAACAACTCAAAAATCTCCAAAACAAAAAGTTGTTCAAAATCAAAAGTTCTACAACTTTGCTTTTATAACCATCTTCTAATTCGGTCTAGATTTTGAAATGATCTTTTAAATTCAATTAGGGAATATTTAATGAATTACACCTTTTTGAATTACTCCAAATTTTTCTAAACAACTTGAAAAACTCCAAAGATAAACTTTGCTTAACTAGTCAAGCTATACACTTTTGCTTTTGGGCCCAACCCCAAAATATGCTTAGATTGTGAAATGGATTTTCAGGGTAGGGTTTAAATGTTGAAAAGCGGGGTTTTCTGAAGTTCAAATCAATACAAAGGTTTCAAACTTGATTCAAACAATACCAAGCAATACTTAACATATAAATATAAACTTGTTTTAGTGTGTGCATCTCAAAGTTTTCACCAAATGCCAAATGCTTTGCAATGCATATGATGATATGTCAGGTTTTAGTATTTAAACACCCGGGGTGTTACAGAGGGTTTGTGCAAGGAAGCAAAAGATCACCAAAAGTGGAAGACCACAAAAGTTGTCGGGCCACACAATTGTGCTGACCATGTGCTGACACTGAAGCATCGGCAGTTGACATCTACCCTCATTGCCAAGCGGTTGATGGGAATATTGCAGAGAGAACCCAACATGAAGGTTAGGACAATTATCAGGACTGTTGAGGCATTGTATGGCAGTTATGTAATAACTTATGGTAAAGCTTGGAGGGCTAAGCAGCGAGCATGGAAGATGATATGGGGACTGGGAGGATCGATATGAGCAGCTGCCAGTACTTTTCAATGCAATCAAAGCGGTGAATCTAGGCATGGATTATGAGTACATCTCAAAACTAAATATATGGAAGGATGGGAGGCAGATATTCTTCTATGCTTTCTAGTGCTTCCCTCAGTGTGTCGAGACATTTAGGCATTGTTGTCCCATCTTCTCTATTGATGGTACGTTCTTGATTGGCAAATACTAGGGCACACTTCTTATAGCCATATCCTATGATGTGAACAATAAGTTGGTTTCTTTGGCATTTGCTTTGGTTGAGAAGGAGAACAATGATAGTTGGGATTGTCGGGGACCAATACTAGGGTACCCGAAAGAGGAGCTAATGGCCATCAACATTGATTCATCTAAGCAGTTAAGGGTGCAACTATAACTCTAACTGACCCCCAAGTGAGCGGGATCTGCCTCGCCCGACCTCTGGGGGAGGGCTCTGCCTTGCCCAACCCCAAGGCCGTAGGCTCCGCCTCGCCCAACCCCAAGGTCACGGGCTCTATCTTGCCCGACCCAAAGGCCGTGGGCTCTGCCTCACCTGACCCCAAGGTCGCGGGCTCCATCTCGCCTAACCTTAAGGCCGCGGGCTCCACCTCGCCCAACCTCGAGGCCACGGGCTCTGCCTCGCTTGACCCTTAGGTTTGCGCTCTGCCTTGCTTGACCCAAGGCCATAGGCTCTACCTCGCTCGACCCCTCGGGTGCGGGCTCCGCCTGGCCGACTCCTCGGGTGAGGGCTCTGTCTCGCCCGACGAGGTCCCATACCGCCGCCAACCACTCTAGGTCCAGGTGTATGGGCCTGGGTTATAACTCTGACACCAAGGAGAGACCGACACACCCTAATGTAACCCATGTCCATGATAGGCCATACATAAGGATTCACATCAAGAACAGCGTTGGGCGTGCCGGTGCTGTTCTATCTAACCCTCGTACGAACGCTAACAGGCGCATTAGTTCACCACGATGTCCACCAGGACGGAATGGAGCACCATGACTGGTAGATGACACTTGCGCATGGCGCTAGTGATAGACATGACTATGTCATGGAGCCATCCTTGTTGACATCTACAGGGTCAGCGGGACCCACAAGAAGAAGGACCCAACAATCCTAGGAGCCTTCCTCTCTCTCTCTCTCGTTCTCCTCTTTTCCCTCTACTATAACCTGCACTTTCCCTTAGCCTATAAAAGGGAAAGTAGGGCGTCCCATGAAGGGGACCAATCAATCAAGATCCGCACAAGATTAGAACACGAGATAAACACATAAAAATATGACACGAACACTTGGCTAAGCAGCGATCGAGCTCTCAGCACCCATTCACTCCTTCCACTAGAGACATAGGATCCTTTCCCTCTCTTTCCTATTTGTAACCCCTACTACAAACTTTCAGTGCTAGTAACACGAGCAGCAGCAATGAACTGGACGTAGGGACTTTCTGTCCAAACCAATATAAACCTCATGTCCTCTAAGCACACCATCCAAGCTAGAAGCACAATACTAGAAATTTACTCATCGGTGGTAACTCAAAACACCAATAGTTGGCACGCTAGGTAGAGGCCTTTTGTGCGTCTTGATGTCCACACCGGGTCTTGGATGGCTAGTCACGACGTCAGCTGGGTCCCGGGCGCACACGTGTGCTTCGAGAACCTATACTTCATCATCATAACGGAGGAAGAGTTGGCGTAGGCTCCCGCCACCGTCCAACCTCTCCATTCCACCGGCCTCGACGTGATCGTCGAGGCGTTTGAGGAGCTACAGCTGCACATAATGGAGGCCCATGCCCCTAGGAGTGACCAGCTCCTCGGCTTTGATTATAGGAGGCTAGAGCACTAGCTCGGTGCCTTCCTAGGACCCCAACCATCCTAGGAGGACCTAGGCCACCTCACCTTCTCCTTCACCAACGTCATGACGTAGCTGGCCGAGGGAGAGCTACTCTCCCTAGAATACCTCATCTAAAGCTCCTCGACAGCGCTCGTGTCCGGTCTCTGCAATGCCGTAGAGACCATTGGCCACCTTGTGGCGCAACGCACGCCACCATTCCCCATGAACGATGAGTTCGAGGGGATGACCGAATATGTCATGGAATCTTTCCATGACCTCCTCATAGGAGAATCAGAGTCGCCCTCTAGCTCTAACTCATGCAAGGGAGCCATCACCCCTCTCATGAATGTTTCTTTGTAGGTACCCCCCAAGGGACACGTCGAAAGCATCCACAAGGGAGAGGCTACCCCAATGAGCGACTTCAATGACAAGGTCAAGAGGGATGTAGGGCCCCACCTCGTCTGTGGGTAGAGCAGCTGAGGGCCCGGCACCAAGAGCTCAAGGAAGCACAACTCTGGCTTGAGCAGGAACACGTGGAGCTCGAGCAGAGATCGAGCACCACAAAGACGGTGGGTGTGCACGTGCCATGGCTCATGACATGAACCAGAGGATCATCAAGGACGATCAAGCCCTCCCACACTTCACTTGGGCAAGACAAAACATCGCTGCCATAGCGGCCTTGCTCCGGGGCTTCCGAGGCCCGTGACGCCAGAGGATCATCAGGCCCATCACGAGATTCGCACGCTACTCAAGCATGTGGCGGCGCAACAGGCCAAGAGACCTTGTTGTCCCAACGATGCAAGCTTGATGCCAGCCAGCGTGCACCCTCAGAGTGACACAACATGGACGTGTCGGTCCACTAGGTGTAGCAAGGTGGCAGGCCACACAACACGGTCATAGTGCATGAGCGTATCGGCCGCAACCGTGACGCGCTCGACACCATCGATGCCCGCAGGCGTGCTCGCAATGATGCGAGGGAGGGGACTAGCCATAGCTACCACCCTTGTTGTGGTGGATGCTATGACAACAGCAAGGACCAAAGCCCGAGCCCTAACTTGTCGGGACCTTAGGCCTTTGGCCGACCCATCCTCAACACCGTTTTCTCACCACGGTACCGACCATCGACCAACATCCCAAAATACTCTGGGGAAATAAACCCTGGACTATGGCTCGAGGATTATCGGCTTGCATGCCAAGCCATTGGAGTAGATCATGATGATTTCATTATCCGCAACCTTCCATTGTTCCTGGCTAATTCGGCACAGACATGGTTGGAACACCTTCCACCCAACAGAATTCAAAGTTGGGTGGACCTAAAAGAGATCTTTGTGGGAAACTTCTAGGGCACATATGCATGTCCTTGGAACCCATGGGATCTCAAAAACTACCAACAGAAGGCCGAGGAAACTCTTCATGGGTACATCAGGCGCTTCTCCTAGCAGTGCAACAAGCTGCCCAATGTTGTCAACGCCGATGTTATAGGAGCCTTCCTGTCTAGGACCACCTGTGGATGAGGACATGGTCGGAGCGATCTTTGACCATCTCAAGGGCAAGGCAAAGCAGGATGAGGACGCCAGTAAAGGTGCCTCCAACCGTCCCAATAAGAAGAAGAACAAGCAGTGGCACGAGGGCTCGCTCATGGCCACCACCGACCGCAAGGGGGTTCGGAAGCCCACCGAGGGTATCCCGGACCACTTCAAGAAGCTACTCGAAGGGCCATGCCTAAACCATGCTTTTCCTATCAAGCATCTATATAAGGACTGCAGCCTCATGAAGTGGTTCTTATCCGAAGGCTAGGAAGGACCCCAAGCCAGTCATGGACAACACCGAGGGGAAGGACGGTGGCTTTCCAACACTAGATGGCTACCTCATAATCTTTGGAGGGTCGGTGGCCTATGACTCCAAGCATCGCTAGAAGCTTGCACGCCGTGAGGTCTATTCGGCCGAGCTGGCCGCGCCTACCTTCCCCCGATGGCCGGAGTCCCTAATAACCTTTGATCAGACTGACCACCTAGAAAGCATCCCATGGCAAGGGCGATATCCGCTCATGGTTGACCTGATCATCGGCACAAAGCGGCTCACCATGGTACTGATGGATAGAGGCAGTGGCCTCAACAAC
>NW_027098409.1:0-66384 GCF_019320115.1 Miscanthus floridulus | reverse complement strand
AAAGCTATTTTTCACGTATTTTAAGGAGCTTTTGAACTAAGATGTTTATAAATTATAATACATTATACTTATATTGTTATCTCCTAGGGGGTGTTTGAAACAGCTCCACCTCTGAAAAAATGAATCTGGATCTGGGATTCACCATTGAGCAGCTCCATCAGTGAATCTAGGATTCACCATGGATCTACCAGGGAAGTGTTTGGCTAACCACAGCTCCAGATCCATAAAATCGAGGTTTTGGTTGGAATGGCCTGCTGGGGTTGTCTGATATAGTTTTTTTTTTTTATACAGGACACATGTTTTGTTCATATTTGTTAATTTTTTAACACAAATAAAATATCTTGACACAAATATTCAAGAGCACTCAACGTTAACCCACAAGATAGATAATTAATTAATACATGTCCATGACAACATCTCAACAATATTACGATTTTCCAATCATAAAAATAACTAAAGATTAAATGAAGACTAGTATTAGTCATGAGCATGCTATTGCAAACTGAAATACAACAGTGTTATAATAGTAATTCGTGTTGCCTCGATCTGTCTGCCTTGACATTGGCAGGATAACTACACATCATACAAACGACAGCACAGAGCAATGTACAAGCTGAACTGACAGTTTTCACTGTAGACCACTTGTGATCTATGTTCCAGAATTTTTTTTGAAAAGCAAACCTATGCTCCAGAGTCCAGAATCTCAGCTTGTGACCTAGTATGTTCTATATCTATTAAAAAAACTGATCCAGAGTCCAGAATCTCAGCTTGTTTACTTCTGAATTATGCAGAAGTGAATCTTTCTTGTTTTAAAAATGAATAAATAGCATAGATCTTTGGCATGAAGCAGATCGACCTCCGAGCCTTGTGAGAGTGAGACTGTTGTCCTCACTCACAAGAAGGCATCCGGTAGTCATGCATAACTGACTCCATGGTTAGGTTCCTGAGCCCCCAAGAAATTAATCCCATAGCAGTAATCTCTGGTCACCTGCTTAAATGAGCCCTGCAGCAAGCAGCCGCAGGGAATCCAGTTATGATGAATGCCACCTCAAATCATAATATGCCAAGGAAATCTTTCTGATAAACAGCAGTGATCAGGAGAAAACTGCTGGATGATTGACAGCAATAATTTCACAGTTTCTGGATCAGTAAGAAAAAGGTCATCATCCTTAGCTTCCCTAACCATTCAATTTACAATAGAGTAAGCATTAGCAACAGAAATGATTTTTACAAAAGCATTTTGATTCCTGACCTCAATTCAAGGATAACCTAACACACTGTCTACATAGAGATAACACAAGTTCAGCAGCCACATTGCTATACCAATTTCCACATGGTGCTACGAAACGATAAGAGCATCAATCGTCCTTGGCGTCTCTGGGTTTGTGGTAATCTCTTCACAATAAATCTTCGTTGCCATCTCATCTTTTTTCGGATCTGCCTTCATGTTTACCCTGTCAATGTCACTCGTGCAAAGAGTTGGAATGGCATTGCATTGTTCGAACCGGAAGCAACTGACCAGGTGATCATTTGTTAGACCTGCAGCCTGCATGAAGGAATATATGACCGTTGGGCCCACACCTCGGAATCCCCTTCTCATCATGTCTTTGCTGATTATATCTGCCTTCGGGCTCTTGACAGGAACTTGTCTTGGATATCGGAACTTGCTCACTATAGGCTTGTGGTTCAGAAAACCCCAGCAGTACCGATCAAAGGATCCAAATTCATCAACAATCTGCATCAGTTTGCACAAACTTATAGTTCCAGGCAAAAAACCACAGCAACGGAAGTACCAAATTTGGCGGTATATCAAGCAGGCACTACCAACCTTTAGTATCTGGCGAGCATTCTCAAGGACAGCTCGGAGCTTTTGCTCTGACAAAAGAGAATGGGCAGTGCTTCCAGGTGCCACAAGCTTCTTCTCATTTATTTTAGAGACAGCAGCAGGGTCGAACTCCATGAAAATTTCCCTGGAAGATTCAGCATGGATCTTACAAAATAAACCATGCACAGTAATTTTATTTAGGGCCCCTTTGGAACACAAGAATCATGTAGGAACTTCACAGGATTCAGTTTATTTTCACAGGAAAAACACAGAAAACATGAAACAATCCCTCATTCCAAAGGGGCCTTATTTTCAATATTGCAAGACCTATACCTGAAAAGTTGCCTCCTCTTAAGAATTGCAGGCCATGTAAGCTCAGCCAATGCACCAGATAGTACAAGTAGCTCAAACAATCTCCTGTAGAACGACCATGGTCAAATATCCTTGGGCGGTCTGATTCCTATTCACAGAGATAAATAGCAAAGATGAATTTTGCAATTTTCAGTTTGCATACCTGTCATTGTGCACGGGAACCCCCCACTCCTCATCATGGAAAGTGACATAGCAAGCATCTGGTCAGTAGAAAACATGATAAATCAGCTTTGTTCGTAAAAATGCGTAGCTTAAGAAACACTTCATCAGTAAGGCCTAGAAAAAAGGCACAGAATAACCATAGCATGTGATGCTGTCAAATAAAGCTGTACCTCAAGCTTTGGGTGTTTGGTTTTATTGGCAGTATAGATGGAGCTATTAAAACTACTAGTGTGTTATTTTCAGGTTGTAATGTAACCATTCCTTTTACCGAATTTATGGTTTCAAGCAATTACAGTGGGTTGCTGCAGCAGGAATGCAGGATCAAAATCAAAGGGCACATGGTACATAATAGCATAGATTGATCTAACGGGCTGGTATTTAGTTGATGAGTCAAAACTATATATTATAGCTAATTACATATGTAACTCTGTGGAAGTGTCAATGACAAGGCAATCCTTCAGATGAAATTGCATATCTAATGTTAATTATATATGCAACTATAGTCAATTACAGATGTTATGTGAAATTGCAAGAGATTAACCAATCCATTGAATGAAGGAAATAAAAGCAAAAGGGAAACAAAAAAAAGGAGAATATGCACTTTACACTTTATAGGCAACCTAAAGGAGGAATGCTAACTTTATCTAATGTAGGCAGAATTACCATCTCAAATGGTTCCAATATCCAACCCCATGACAAACAAGAACAGCTAGAGTTTAACAAGCTATTAACGCAGTAGACGATATATCATCATTCCGGTTAGCAACTCAGTAGCATGCTGCTCTTGAGGAAAGGCTAGAAGGGAATATATTCTTAATTACCCTGTGGGTTTCGCATAGCTTTACTACATGTCTACATCATATGAACAAGTGTGATAAAAAGTGCCTGGTTAAGGATGCTAGAATGTATAAGTTATAATGAATTGCTGACACATGAATGGACTGATTAGCCAATAATTCGAACAGGCATAAATTACGACTCTAAAATATAGTCAGTAACCAAAACATCAAGAAACAAGAATTGTATTCTTCTTCTGAAGAAAAGAAAGAAGAATAATTTTTACAGCAAACTAAGATTTTGACAAAGAACAAGTTCCAGAACAGAAGAAGCTCACCAGTGGTTGGAGTCGCCCACGCGCACCTCCTCTTCCCTTCCACAACCTCTGGTGTCACCGGAACAACAAACTCCACCACGACGAGCTTGCTCTCTGCCGCCTTACCCACAGCCTTGCCTTGCTTCGACGCAGCCGTCGGCCCCGACTCCGCGGAGGTATCCGAGGAGCAAGACGACGCGCTGAGCGGCAAGCTCGGATGCAGGAGCTGCGCGTCGCTCCTCCTCGACGGCGGCCCAGGCGGTGTGCGCCGTGGCGACGGCACAGGGGACGCACCCTTGGGCGCGCCACTTCCGCCCCCGCCGACTGCATTCCTCTTTGCACCCTCCTCCGCCTTGGTCGTGGCGGCCACACACTTCTCTGGCGTCCCCGCCGCCGCCGGCTCCGCCGCCTTCCTCAGGGGCTTCGGCGACGGTTTCCGGGCGTTAGCCGGGCCCGACCTGGCCTTGTTGCCCCCCGGCACCAGCACCGGCCTCGCCTCTGCCTCCGGAACCGCGATGTTCAGGGACCGGACCCTCGGCGCCCCGGCCATGGAAGCCACTACAGCCTAACCCCGGAAGTTTTTACCGCCCAAAAATTCAAATTTTACCGGGTTTTCCACTCGGCTCACCTCAAGAACCGAGCAAAGAATTCCAAACGCCCGTAGAAAAATACCCGCCTCGTCGAGCTAAAACCCCCGTCCATGAACTTAAGATTCCCCTTCGCCGAGACAAGCACGCAACCTAGAACTCCTCGAAATCCGGACTCTTTTACCTCCCTATAAAAACCTCCAAAAAATTCAAATTGAAGCGAGTTGCGGGCCAAGAACCCTAACCCCAGCCGCGCTTAGGCCCGGCATTGCACGGACGAGTGCAGGAACGCGATAAACACCACGAAACGGCCCCGGCGTGCGGCCGGCGCTCAAAGGAGATTAGAACCTCCCGGAGCCGTACAACGCCGGGGGGAAAGTGAAATCCGGGGAAGCTGAGGGGATTTGGAAGCCCTAGGCGGCGGAGGGGCGGGGCAGGGCGGGGAGGGGAGAGGCGCAGGGGGGACTGCAGCTGCTGCAGCAACTGTTCCGAGGACGAGGGAGGAGTGGAATCCAAGGAGAGAGGAGGGGGGCGAAGCGGTTGGCAGAGACTGGGAGAGGTTGAGGGGGACGCTGCACTAGCTCGCTAGCGGCTAGCGGGGACACTGGGCTTTTCTGTTTATTGTACACCAGTTTCTAGGGTCTGTTTAGTTCGCGAAAATAAAAATTTTTGAATAGTCACCGTCGAATGTTTTACGAATATAGAAAAGAGGTTTTAGGATACTAATAAAAAAACTAATTATATAGCTCGTCTGAAAATTGCGAGACGAATTTATTAAGCCTAATTAATCTATCATTGGCGTCATGTTAGTTACTGTAGCACTTATGGCTAATCATGACTAATTAGTCTTAAAACATTCGTCTCACGATCTCTAACTAAACTGTGTATTTAGTTTTTTTAGTCTATATTTAATACTCTATGTATATGTCGCAAAATTCGATATGATAATTTAGGGTGAAAATTTTTGGGAACCCGGCCTTATTTTCGGGACTAGATGTGTTGCGAAAGTTTTTTACTTTTGTGGGGAGAAGAGTTTGGTCTATATGTGCCCAGGACCACTGCACAAGGGCCCGGTAGCTTCTTACTGTCTGATGGTGTACTTTTTCCAACATGGCCCACCTGTTTTATACATTTGTCAAAATACTGTGTAACAGCTGGCTGATTTGTGTTCGGGAGGCCATAAACTGATCGTGGATTATTTACTGCTGGTTGATTTGCTGTGAGAGAAAAACACTGTTGTTGGCTGGAAATTTACGATCGTGCTGTTGATTTCTTGGTGGTTATACACGAGAGAAATGGTTTCCCACATGTACCATGCACCATCGCCAGTTTTTTTTTTTTGGCATGTATCGACCTTAATTTATACATGTTGAAACGAATTGAAAAGAATTTTATCTAAGTTCTATTACAATCTACTTCAACACGTATGGACCAAGAGTTGAGAGATACATGTGCATCTAAACAAGATCCAACTGTTTATTATAGATCGTCTTTTAAAATTTCTTATTAAACAAAAATTTGTGGTCGTAACCAAGAAGAGAGTATTCTCGGCTAAATTTTCGTTCATAAGATGACTGAATAGGAACAAGTGAACAACAAACATGTCATCAATCAAAGTTTCATGTCACTATTGAGTAATGAAACCGCCTTGAACTAAGAGTAGCTTAACTTGTTAGCATCCCTGTGGTGAAAACTGACCATCCGAGTTTATGCCTTCAACTTGACGCCCTTGCGTTTTCCTAAAACTATCTATAATCTAATGAAGTTTGCTATTTCAATGATAGACGATGCACCTGTCGACAAAAGAGATGTTGATGATTCATTAATTTCAAGATCTACTAGCTTAGTCTTTTAGAGGTGATCATAGGAATATGATGCAGTGTGTGTATATTTATAAGGGTGAATGTATTTGTGCATAGTCTATCCGTCCCATAAAATATCATTCTCACATCCCAAAAAATCAAATATTTTTAAATTAACCAAATATATATAAAAAATATTAATATTTTTTTGTACATAATTAGTATCATTAGTGTTTACACCGAAATTTGGGAGAAAGAACGCGGGAATTCGCGAGCTCCCAAGATTGTGCCAATCAAGGAGGATCGATGTCAGCCGATTCAGATACGACTCTAGAATCTGGTCTCTTGGGATGACGTCAGCAGGATAGCGATGATGAACTACGGTTGGCGTCAGGAAACTACATATCGGACTCTGCAAAAAGGGAAAGATTAGAGTCCAAGTTATCTTAAATTAGGAATATTTTCGTTTATACCAAAAATTGTAACGAATCGTGGTCGAGTAGGATTCATGTTTAGACTCCGGGTATAAATATCAAACCCCTGACTATTATAAAAAGATCATCAATCAATCCAAATACAAGTCAATTACTTTTTTCGGCTCCGGCCGCCCCTTAGGAGTAGGAGTAGAGTAGATCTCGGCGAGTTCTTCAGCAAGTACGGCTGCATCGATCCGGTCGACCTCCACTGCTTGTCTGTAAGTACCGTCATGGTTTATACCTCTGTTCGTATGGCTGCATCGATCCGGTCGACCCCCACTGCGGCTCTGGTATAAACTAGTTATCGACTCTTGTTTAATTCAAGTATGGCCTGTGTGATTCTGCCTCACACCCCACTGCTTGAATTAGATCAAGGTCAAGTTATCGGCTCTACCTCAGAATGACAGTCTTTGGTAGATTTATTAAATTACCGATATTACTTATTACTTTCATTATTTATCTAATTACAAGCAATATCACTCTGTCCGATTGAGATTGATTTAGATCGGCCTTATATCTTATTTGACCCATCGTTTGCTAACCTAAAACTGACCTAATCTACTACTTTAAACGATGAGTTATGTTTTATCGGCTGTTTTACATCAATCTCAATCGTGCATAACGTGCGGTTAAGGCATATTGCGTCTCGAGTAGATTTATTGACTAGCGAGAACCGTTTCATAGGCCTGTTATCACGGCCTGTATGATTCTGCCTCACTACCCCACTGTTAGCACCGTGGAGTGGGAATCGTTATTTAGTAGATCTATTCCTAGTAAGGCTATGACTTTAACTGTGCGTTATGCTTGAATCAGCTATTTTAGCCCCATGATCTTATTATTGTATTACGGACCTACATAATTCTGTCTCATGCCCCACTAGTATTAGTAATGAGTTAGGGTCGTCGAGTCTATTGTTATTTCTACTGGCCTGCATGATTCTGCCTCATGCCCCACTGGTCATGGCGATAGATGAGATCTAACATGTTCATTAGATTTATTTTTATTAAATGGTCAAGTGGTGTTGAATTATTTCTTTATATAAAAAAGGGTTCGGTTACTTGTAATCATTGACTTGACATAAACCGAACATTGTTGATATCTTATTGCCATTGATTCATATTTGCTCAAGCAATGATGTTTATCCTGAATGATAATCGATTCTTCTTACATAACCCCTATGAGCTTTAACTGATTTATTCTTATGAATATGTCAGAATCGACTATTTAGTCGATCTCCTTTCATATCGGCTCTCATAGTCGCATATTCGAGACTAGTCTGGTAACACCGACAAGTTCCGTCCTTAATTACTGATGAACTTTCTCTCCTTGTCAATTGTAGGGTCAAATTGACTGGCACGCCTCGGAAGGATTGCGCAGGATCGACCATCCCTGCGCTGAAGCTAGGCGGATCTGCTCCATCGAGCAGACCATTCCGGCTTGCTGCGTGTGTCCTCGGCACAGGACGAAAAATTCTATGTCGACACACGTTTCTGGCACGCCCAGTGGGACCCCACAATCGTCATGCCATTTCACAACAACAACGACATCCTTATGCTACATTATAAAGATCTACCTGATGGAGATAAGGGTATCATCATCAAAGCTATAAAAGAGTTTCAGAACAAATATTTGTTGTCCTACACCAAAACACGTGACAATACAATTATTCAGAAATTTCTACTACCAAGAGTTCTGTTACACGGGCAGACGGACACAACTAAAGCTGAAGACAGGATGTTTCTTTAAAGAAGTTGTGGATAAATCTATTCGTGATGCCATATCAAGCCATAATGAAGCTTTTGTGGACGTATTCCACAACGCCATGAAGGAGGCGATTCATGGATTTCCAGTTGGTCAAGGTGGACCGGCTTATTTCAACATTCCAGATCCATCGACATAGGAGACCAATCAAGTCGGTACCAGCCATCAAGAAGCAGCACCGGCTGATAGTGGTGATGTCCAGACAGTTCAGGGTTCATCTGAACAAACTCAAGGAACTACTGCAAATCAGACACAGTATAATTCTGGACCATCAGTACAACATGTGCAACAGCCGAGTGAGGTCAAAATCAGAACCAGGTGATCAATTTTGGCACATCAGGCCACATATCAGTCGTCGGCTCAAAAAATAGCACCATCAGTTCAGAGGATCCGTAGAGATATAGATCCTTATATCTATAATTAGAAACTTCAAGCAGCAAGCCAACAAAGGACCCAGCAGATTGAGATTCCACAAGGGTATCACTATAGGCACAGATTATAACACCCTCCATATGATGTCAAATCCAGGATGTCAAGGCACATGAGATTTCAATCCACAGATGGGTCAGCAAGGTATGAAGGAATCCAAATTCGTAAGCTGACGAATTGTTGCTGAGGGTGACTGAGATGATGAAGAATCAGTTCGGTCTGAAGCCTAAAGGGGCTGACCTTTTCGTACAAACGCCCATATCCAGAATGATATGATCTAGTCGCTCTTCCAATAAATTATAGGCTCCCAGAATTCGCTAAGTTCACTGGCCAAGACAGTACAAGCACTATAGAACATGTCAAGTCGGTATCTTACATAATTGAGCGAAGCGTCAGTTGAGGATACCCATCGAGTTTATTTCTTCTCTCTGTCCTTATCAGGGCTAGCCTTTACTTGGTTTTCATCATTGTCCCGATCAATTCCTATTGTCCAATTGAGCTGACCTGGAGAAGAAGTTTCATACATATTTTTATACTAGGGACTAGAGAAAAGAAGATTACCAATCTGACAACTATAAGACAAAAGACTAATGAATCGGCTACTGAATTTCTTCAGAGGTTTTGAGAAACCAGGAACTTGTGCTTCTCCTTAAACTTGGCCGATGATCAACTAGCTGCTTTAGCCGTTCAAGGAATGCTGCCGATGTGGAAAGAAAAGTTGCTGGGACAAGAATTTGACAACTTGGGTCAATTGGCTCAACGAGTAGCAGCGCTCAATAGCCAATTCCAAAGCATGCACAGAGATACCCGATTCTAGAAGAGTACCATAGTAGCCGAAGCTTATAATCCATACTCAGTCGAATGACGACTATGAAGATGAAGAAGAAGAGGTTGCAGCGGCTGAATGGAATTGGGGCAAGCAAGACAGTAATGGTACCAAATTCTTAGGGAAGAGGAGTTCGAATAGAGCTATGACTTTGATGTCACCAAATCAGATAAGCTCTTCGATTTCTTGCTTGAGAAAGGGCAGATCAAGTTGTCCGATGGTCATGTCATGTTGTCCCCCTGATCAGTTGAAGAATAAGAAGTTCTATAAGTTCCATAACGCTACTTCTCATTCCACTAATGAATGCAGAATCTTCAGGCAGCATATACAGATAGCTATTCAGCAGGGAGAGGCTTAAATTTTATACGCCTCGGAAGATGAAAGTTGATGATAATCCTTTCCTAGGAGATCAAAACATAGTTGATGTTGGGTTATTCAAAAGAAAAACTAAGGTCCTAACATCAACCAAATCAAAAGAAGCTGCAACGGTCGATCCCAAGATGCAAATATCGGCTGACGAGTACAAAGAGATTAGAAGACGTCGTGCCGAGCAAAAGAGCCGATACGAACAGAGGAAGACGTCTAAAACAGAGGTGACAAAGCCACAGGTCACATCTCGGATTCTGTTGAATAAATGATAGCGACAGAAGGAAAAAGATTATCAGCAATGGTTGAAAGATCAAGCATACCAGCATCAACTGGAACAAGAGAGGTATGAAAGGAAACGGGCTGAATTATATTGGAATTGTCCCTTCTTCAGACATTGCTGGAATGAAGGTTTAAAATTACCTACCAGACATGACTGTCCAAAATGCAGCAATCAATATCGGGAGTATAGACAGTCTCAAACCAACCATCAGTCTATCAATGCTCAAGATACACATCATCATAATAACATGGATCGACGCTTAAAAAATAAAAGTGTTCATGATCGACTTGGGAAAAGAGTCATTGATCAGGACTAGGCTGATCATGAAGGGGAAGGTACTGAAAAAGGATATACGTGGCAGGAAGGCCAATGGTGCCCAGGAGGTTTAATAAGAAGCCAGAGGAGAAGAGTGCAACGCCTAAGGAATAAAGAGATGGAATAGGCTCAGGACATCCTGGTAAGACTCAAGTGTGGCGTACCAAATAAATAGCCGATAGAAAGCAACCATCGGCTAATATCCAAATGGTTTTTCTAGTTGCCATCGGAATTCAGAGCTCCGGTAGATCAAGAAGTTTATTCGGATTTCGATGAATCAGAGTATGAGGAGATAGTTGCCAAGTTGATGGTTGTACAGCAAGCAATATTTGACAAACCAGTCAAACATCGACACTTAAAAGCGTTACATCTGAAAGGTCTTGTCGATGGAAAGCCGAATGAACAAGATGTTGGTGGACGTAGGTGCTTCTATCAATCTTATGCCTTACACTACTTTTTGTAAACTTGGACAAGGGACCAGAAGATCTGATGGAGACTAACATGATGCTTAAGGATTTCGAAGGTAATACGTCTAAGACCCGGGGGGGCAATAAATAGTCGAACTAACAATTGGAAGCAAGACTCTGCTCACTACATTCTTCGTCATCGATGGGATAGGGTCTTACAGTTTGCTCCTCGGTCATGATTGGATTCATGCGAATTACTGCATACCATCAACCATGCATCAGTGTCTAATCCAATGGCATGGAGATGACATCAAACTAGGTTCGCGCTGATGAGTCCATGAGCATCGCAACAGCCGATCCGGTCTTTTGGGAACTAGGAGATTTCAAATGTTTTTCTAGGCAAGTCATAGGAAGGAGGCTTCATCAAAATCATCAATAAAAGCCAACAGCCGATGCAAGCGATCGGCTCTGAAAGTTTGTTTTAGTAGAAACAATCACAGCTTCACATCGACCATTGGATTAAAGGAAAAATAAGTGTTGAATCTTGGAGATAAACTTAGGCCGACGTATGTGAATGCTGAGTCAAAGTGTAAGTGCGATTCAGAGTTAATGGATTTCTTAAAGAAGGTCTGTTTCACTTAATAGGATGTTCGACCTGGGTTGATTAATCGTTCGACTTTTGATATGAGTTCTATGGTACATTATCCTGACACCCGGTCAACATTTGACAGCCTGATTCTTTCTCGGCTCTAATAGCCGGTACCAGAAAGGTATCGCCTCTAGTTCAAGAAACGAGAATCTTCAAAGACAATAAAAGCCGATGCAGTATGTATCGCCTATAGAGCAAAAAGCAAAAGATAAAAACAGTCATACGCAAGAACATTGTACTGAGGTACATTCGCGGAAAGAACATGAGTCTTTTGTTCATCGGGTGACCCTAGATACAATCTAACCAAAGATCTTATTCACCACTATCTTGGGCGGATGTGATGTCTACTATGGCCTCCGCTGCCATGACAAATTCTTCAAGCAGGTCCTCATGCTCCTCCGGGCCATCGCCCATCGAGAAACCTAGTCTCCATGGCGTGGAGCTCGTACCCAGTCTGGACTTGTGCCGTGGTCAGCGCCATCCGCCGCACCATGATGAATGCCATGGAGGGCGATCTCCTGAACGTGGACCAGGGAAGTCTTGGAGATGAGCGTCTGATAGGGGAGCCCCGGGCATTGACAGTGTCTATGGCCGCGTTCGCTGCCAGTTGGAGAGATTGCCAACTGCGCTGTCAAGGATGACAATCACTAGAAACGAGAAGACTATCAGGATGAAGATAATGGAAGTCAAAGTAAAAAGTCTTCATAGGAGTTCATCTTACCCACCACCTGTGGCGTCGGATTCGGCCAGCCGCTGCTCGGACAGCGCTTGGCCTCCTCCTCGGCTGCATGAAGAGCGGCCTAGGAAACCCTGAGGCGGATCTTGAGCTGGCCATTCTCTTGAGTCACCTCAGAGTAGCGGTTTTGAGCCGCCCTCCACTCCCGAAGGAAGCACCAGGGCGTCGTCGCCTGTCGTATGAGTCGGAGGAGTCCGACGACGAAGCCGGAGCAGAAGATACAATGTTAGAGGGCTCGCTAGCCCTAGGAAGAGGGCAAAGGCTGTCGTTCACGATGAACCTAGAAACAAAGTAGAAGAGTTCATCGCTGCGAACAGAAGATTTGCAGATCGTCGCCATGAACAAAAGCCATCAATCTCACCTCATACGTCGGAGGCGCTAACTCACTAGCATGTTCTCATTCGGGATCTCCTCCGCCACTTGCTTGCCGTGGTTATCCTCGCCGGCCATGGATTTGATTGGATCTACAAGAAGGGAAGGGAATCGCTACGGGATTTTGAAAGGTGGAGAAATGCAAAGGAACAGTTGCTAGTGGAGATGTGTTCGAGGCTGAAACCATCGACCAGGTATTTGAAGCCACGAAGCAAAGGGGGTGAGCACCTCAGGAAATGCGGTAGACAACCAGCAATTAATGGAAGGCGAATCGTCGCCTTACTAATACCAAAAAGGATACGGCGTTGGGCGACCGAAGGAAGAAAATCGAAGGGTTCTCTTAATAAAAGCCGTGTTTTCAGACTCAAATGGATTGAGATCAGAAGTCTGGGATTGGCTGTTTTAGATTGGCTCTTTAGCCTAAACGAGAGATACAACGGGATAGCAGGAAAGTATGTCAGTTTTATGCAAGATACATGTGTTAACCTATGGATTACAAGTTCAAGACATCCTAGATGGCTTTCAATATTTCAAGCCGGACAACATCAGCTTCTGCAATCTTTTGCTCGTATTCTTCGGCTGTTCCAGAGACGTTCTCAAGACTACTATGGATGGCTCTGCTTCCTTTCACTTTGGCTAACAGTTCATGTTTCTTCTGCTTAATGGCATCGGGTGTTTGGGCCAGAATAGACTTGCGGCGATCTATAGCAACCTTCATGTTTTTCAGTTCCTTCTCAAGTTCAAGCACGCCTGATTTCTAGCTGAGAAAGCTCTAGATCGGTCATGGGGGAAGAATTTTTTAGATCATCAATCAGCCGCATCAACTCTTTAGCCTCTTGCCTGTTAGAGTTATCCTTGGCCATCAAAGCTTCACGAATGGACAGGTTCCTCTGAATCTTTTTAACCTTCAGGGCTTGATCTTCAAAAGTAGACAAATACGACAGGACTCTAAAGAGGGCTGGAGATGGATCACCCTTTATAGCCAAGAAGACTCTCTGCATTGAATCAGTATCTTGGACCAAATCGGCTACGTTCTTCTCAAGCATTAGGCAATATATGTTTTAGCCGATTTCTGGTTTCTTTCGACAGGGCTTCACTAGAAGAAATAGCTGACGATCTGATTTCATCCTCATCAAAATATTCCTCAAGATTGAGAGAGTGGCTCCGGGCTAGGAAACTGAGTGCCTGTGTGCGAGGGAACACTCGATTAAGAGGTTTGAATCGGTTTATCAGAAAGCGGACGGCAAAGAAGATATAGTACCTTCTCTGTAATAACCTCTATCAGAAGAGGGGGAACAGCTGATGATGCATCAACAACATCTGGTTGAATTGGCTCCGAGCTTCCAGCGTTGGTGTCTGCAATAACAAAGGAGGATTTTTAATTCATGTCCGTTGCAAAGGAACGAGTAGAGCAAGTAACTCCCTCGCCGTCAGTTGTTTGCCGAACTGGAGAATCAACAGCTTGAGTATGGGTGGCAATAAGACCATCTTTAGCACCAGCAAGGTTGCTAAGCAGACTGTCAGGTGTTTCCTTGAGAAGTATCTGGCACAAGTAAAAAGTCAGGTGAAGGGTGAAAGACAAAGTAAATCAGGAATTAAAGAAAATACTTCGACAAGAATCAAGAAAAATATCATATTTTCTGCCGCTGTGCAAGAATTGGTTACTCCCACCAAAATCGGCTCCTGTTGAGAATCGGCCGACGAAGGTTTGGTTGGTGATGAATCAAGCGCTTGAGGTAGTAGTCCCGCACCCGAAGCAGACTGGGATGCGATGCTCGATAACTGTGAGAAAATAGGATCAGAAAGCTGAACATCAGTTTGAGGAAAGCATGAATCGTTCACCTGAGCAGTTGATGGCCTTGTCCTACGGAGTCTCTTTTCAGTAGTGGCCTTCTGAGTTACCCCTGGGACCATCTTGTGCTTTGGGGATTGCCGTGTCACGATTGTGGGAGTGGCAGGGGTTCTCATTAACTTCTTCAATGAAGGTGCGGTTGATCCCATCCTTGAAAACTGGGCATGATGGTTGGTAATCTATAGGATGCCCTCTCCTGTCCAGGCTTGGAGGATCAAATTCGATATCCTGAAAAGATCGGTTAGAACGGTTGGCAAGAGAATTCACCAAGTAATCTCTCTGAAGAGGGGATGAAAGATTACCTCACTGTCAGAAGCAAATTCCCCATCCAGA
Organism: Miscanthus floridulus; assembly: GCF_019320115.1. Taxonomy (NCBI): domain Eukaryota; kingdom Viridiplantae; phylum Streptophyta; class Magnoliopsida; order Poales; family Poaceae; genus Miscanthus; species Miscanthus floridulus. Next base: position 51,738 of record NW_027098409.1, on the reverse strand, counting down.
CCTATACACAAAGGATGGACTAGGCCCACAGAAGAGATGGGAACGCCATTCTTGCCACCAGGAGTCAAAAAGGTTAGAAGAAAAACTGGCTCTGACCCAGTCATGCAAGGAAAATGAAGGAAGGTCTGATCCTAATTGAAAGGCTCTGGAAGCTTCCAGCACATCACTAATATCCTCTCTCGGCTTTCAAAATGTTCTTGAAAAACAAGCGAGGGGGAAGTTGACCAAGGCCAAACTGATGGGCCACAAAAGAAGGGTTGTAAAACTCATAGGTTGGAGGATTGCCTGGAATGGAGGAGCCTTTGACCATTTTGCCACGACCGTAACAAAATTCGGCTAGGGAGAACGCAGGGCTTAATAAAGGAATTGAAGATCACAGCCAGCTGTCTCATCTGAATAGCTGGACTCAAATCAGAATTTGAATGGAAAAGTCAGTTCATCATCCTCACCATAAGGTAGCCAAGTCAGGACGGCTGCATCAAACCCTCTGTAAAACTTTTTGAAGAGGTGGCCAACGTCGAAATCAATTATTTTGGCCGATGCAGCCTCATCATAATTCATACACTGTCGAGCTCTTCCCTCGTCGCCTCTATATTCCTTATCAAAATTGGAGGAGGGAAAGCTCAGGTCTCTGAGATTAGGCCTCACCATCTTGTGCATGTACAAATTGAGCCACAATTGTATCAGCCACCAAGGGCCGCTGATAGTCTGTATTGGTTCATTCTTCAGTAATTGGGCAGCCACTTGGTGCATCAGATGATAAGCAGCTTCTAGCAGATATTTTCTAAGAGGGATATCCTTGCCTAATGCTAGGTGCTCCGCCATGAGTTTGTGATCGTAAGTCGGACCATAAGATGTCCCACTAAAAGATAAATCTCTCCAACCACATATTCAGAAAAGCCACATATTCTCGTTCGCTGACAGATGATTCGTCTTCGACACGATTCAGAATGTAACTTGCCCATCCAGTGAAGTCTGCTATCTTGGCCAATCTCTTGGAGCCGGCACTCAAATACTCATAGGGTTGCACTGATTCAGTAATTCTAAGGCCGGTCAACATATATACATCGGCCAGAGTAATGGTCATTAGGGACATAGCCAAAAATAAAAGTATTCAGAGCATTAGACCTAGAAATAAAAAGCAGAGATCAAGAGTGAATCATTCCTCTCCATTTCAGACAACGAAAGGGTCAGACACTGGCTCAGATCATAAAGCTCCCAAAAAGATAAATCATTGGATCGTTGCTTCAAACTCTATCGGTTCTGATTTAAAAAATTATTGATGCTTAGCTAAATTAAATTGTGAATAACAACGCCTCATTGCTAGGAGATCATGGATTATGCAAAGAAACTGGACAGATGACTTATCGGTATATAGTCCCATTACTGCCTGTCTGCCACATCCCTAAACACGAGCTGTATGTACACATCAGTGATAACTCAGTGGCTTTCTCAAGTATTGCTTTACTGCTTATCATATCAGCATACCTTAACAACCTGCCCACCAGTCCACCAACCAGACAGTCTGAAACCACAACAGCTCAGCCAAGAATATATTCTAGATGGAAAGCTAATATTCAGTCAACAAAATACATATATTGGATGCTGCGCTCCGAGAGCAGCAGCCAACTCAGCCACCAAATCTTGTAGCCATCCTTCTGGCTCGCCATAGGAGTCAAATATCCAATGGCAAGCAGGCTGTGGTAGACATTTTTGCTCCACTTCCTGTCAAAGCACAAGAAAAATGGAAGTATAGATGCTAACCTGGGAAGCATTATCATAAGAACTAAAACAGAGGAAAATCCCCTTCTTTTGCATTCAACCTTGTAGAAGGAGCCAAGAGCAACGATGGATTCAACGGTGAGGCGGAGGGGGGCTTGAGCCCCCCCTACCGATACCGGAGCCCTGGAACCCCCCTGAATTTTTAGGCAAAGTTCTATCGTATAGGTGGGGCTGAGACTTAAGATCGAGCAACAGTCGAAAGTATGTTGCTGTCGCACTTTTGTTCAGCCCTCTCTAAATTTTTTCCTGGATCTACCGCTGGCCAAGAGTGTGTTGTGCCTTTGCTCCAACAGCTTGCATGTTTCCTCACAAATAATGTTTTTTCATTGGTAGCCTGAATACCTGAGCGCACAAAGTTCACAAATAATGTCACATTGGACAGCCAGAGACAGACATTTCCCCATGGGAGCAACATCTCACGGATGGAAAGTTCGAAAGTGCAGCCATCCACATGAACCTTAACATGAGGAAGGTCGCTACGAGTGGCACAATGTCAGTGACAACCTCCTCATACAATCAAACTTTTATCCAAACAAGATTGATTATATGATGAATTATTATAATCAACACTCTTGATTGCCATAATCTCATAATCTTGGGTGATACCAGGTTATGGGGGATTATTATGGGTGCTAAAAGTCTAACGTGCCTCCCAACCGATTGTCCAACATGCCAAACTAGAAAAAATAAGATATAAATTTCTCACTTTAGCCAATCATAATCAATTGCCATAATCCAAAGGCCCAAACACTTTGATTTTAAATCTATAATCCTAATTATTCTAGTCATGATCAAACTTGCCCTTACCGTAACGTAAAGGATATGTTCGAGTCTCTAATCAATAATAGTAAGATAAGATTTTCCATAAAGTTCTTTTAGTAAAACAGATTAGATCCAACTATTATTGACGAGTCCGCCAAATTAAATGCTAGATGTTTCTAATTATTATGAAAAATTATATTTTTTCTAGCGTGTCCGGTGAGTATGAACCTCTAATTAGTAATGATAAGATATAAGATGGGATTACACCGTGTATCCTCGTAGCTCAGCGATACACATAGTATGAACCTCTAATTAGTATCCACATTTGGTAAGGGATATTTTGTACTCCGTCAGCGATAATGATATCGATGGTATTTGCCATGTCGACTGGTGCGATGCCAGGCTCACCGCACACTTGGCAGCTGGACAGCAAGCAGCAGATGACAACAACCACGTCGGAATTCTGAGGATGACGACAGCTCCTAGCTAACGGATGACGACAGCTCATAGGACGATATCATATGACACAGAGCGGCCTAAGATGTTTAGTTCTCCCGGAGCATCTAACTCTGCGAGACGACGAAGCTTCGCTTCGTCGAGCTCTGCAAGAAGTGGGGCGCTAAAACAATCCCCAGAACACGAGTGGGCAATCATGCGGGCGTTAAACAACGAGATTTGAGAGCCGCTAAACAACATTCTGCTGGCATCCAAAAAAAATGGCCAATAATTGCACACGGTTCACTAGTTAATCCAGAGCCAGGAGCACGCCCATGTCACGCCAGTCCGACCAGGAGCTACTAACTCGTCGCAAGGCGTTATGCGGATACGGACCGCGGAAACGACAAAGGGATCGAAGCAGATTTAGCTCCGTTGCAGATGCCTTCCCACTCTTTGATCGGCGCATGCTGTTCTGCACTGCTGCAGTATATATATACTCACTGTAGGGGGAAAGATAGTAGTGAGTGTGAACTCGAAAGCTAGGCATCCACAAAGCCTTTGACACAATATATTGAGGGTACTTACTTGAGACTCTACAGGCTCTGGGCTTCGGACAGCGATGGCGTGAGTGGATCTCCATCCTCCTACGTACATCCACCTCGACACCCATGCTAAACGGGCGACTGGGGGCCACTTTCACCCATGCTATTCATCCTAGCCATGGACCCGCTTCAACGTTGCTTGACTTGGCAACCCAACAGGGGATACTCACCCCATTACTAATCACGGCGGCAAAATGGAGAACCACGATGTATGCAGATGATGCGGCTATTTTCGTCAGCCCCACAAAAGACAATGTAGAAGCCGTCAAAATCATCCTGCAAGCTTTTGGCACATTCTTGGGACTCCATATTAATCTACAAAAGAGCTCAGTACATCCAATCGGTTGTGCAAACGTCGACCTAGACCAAGTCCTAGCACCTTTCACTGGTACTAGAGGGGGCTTCCCATGCAAATACTTGGGCTTGCAACTACATATTAGAACACTGCAAAGGATCCATGTGCAACCTCTCATAGACCGTATTGGGCAAAGGCTACCCAAATGGAAAGGAAGATGGCTAAACAGAGCGGGACGCCTCACTCTTGTAACATATGTCCTCTCCTACATGCCAACCTACCACCTGACTGTGTTTCCTCTGGCCGCTTGGGCTAAGAAAAAAAATCGACAAAATAAGGAGATCTTTCTTGTGAAAGGGGGGAGGAGAATGCTAATGGCGGCCACTGTCTAGTTAACTGGCGAACGATTACCAGACCAAAAGACCTGGGCGGTTTAGGCGTCCCTGACTTGGAGAGATTTGGGCGAGCCCTCCGGTTATGATGGCTATGGCAAAAATGGGTGGACGAGTCCAAGTCTTGGAGCGGCTCGGAGCTTCCATGTTCTGATGATGACTGCCTCCTCTTCAACTCCTCAATCATTGTATCTTTGGGGGATGGTGCAAAGATAAAGTTTTGGCACCACAGTTGGCTCGATGGTCAAGCTCCTAGGTACCTAGCCCCGAACTTGTTTCGCCTAGTCTCAAGGACAAACCGAACGGTGCAACAAGAGTTCCGGAACAACAATTGGATGCATAAACTAGGAAGAAAAATCACCTCGCCTATCCACATAGAGGAGTTTGTATCCCTTTGGATACGAATACAGGATGTGCACCTGCAACAGGGCGTCTAGGACACCATCACCTGGCGTTGGACCAACGATGGGAATTACTCCACCTGATCGGCCTACAGAATCTAGTTCAGAGGTTCGCTCCTACCCTTCCATACGGACTTGATTTGGAAAGCGCATGTGGAGAACAGATGCAAGATCTTTGCCTGGATCTTAGTGCAAGATAAAATTCTAACGACACATAACCTACAAAAGAGAGGGTGGCCACACCAACAACAATGTGTGCTGTGCAACGGCCCCTTAGAGATAGGCCTATAACTATGCATTTGTTGCCCTTTTGCTAAGGCGGTTTGGGATCAAATCCTCTCGTGGGAAAACTTCACTCAAATCCAACAACAGCAACAGGTAAACCCCATCCATATCAAGTCATGGTGGGAAGACGCGGCAGCAAAAGTGCCAAGATCTGAGCGTAGGAGGCTTAACGGGGTAGTATTCTACACTTTTTGGAATATATGGAAAGAGAGAAATAGGAGAATTTTCGACAACATGATTGAAACGGCGCCGCAAGTAGCCGCAAGGATAAAGGAAGACATAGAGCAAAGGAAGAGAGCATTTGATTACGTTTAGCTCACATGCTTATGGGGGGGGGTGAAACCATAATCTCGTTTGTCCTTGCTTATACATAAACTTTCTTTCCCTATCTTAATTGAAAGGTAGAGCTCCTGCCAATATGTTCAAAAAAAGCTAGCTAGACATCTACCTGCCTGAGCAGCAGGAGGTCGATCCAACTCGATAAATATCCAACGAGGACGTATGCGCGGTCATGGCGGCGGCACAAGACAGCGGCAAGACAGCTAGTGCCACCGCGGCGACAGCAGCGTCCCACGGGCGCCGCTTCGTTGGCGTCCGGCAGCGGCCGTCCGAGCGGTGGGTCGTGGAGATCAAGGACTCGGCGCAGCGCGTCCGCCTGTGGCAGGGCACGTTCGACACGGTCGACGAAGCAGCCCGCTCCTACGACGAGGCAGCCCGCGCGCTGCACGGGGAGAACACCCGCACCAACTTCACGGACCGCGCCGGCCGGCATGGCGGCGGCACGGCCAGGGCCAGGTTGAGTAAGAACCTGCAGCACGTGATGGCGTGGGTGGTTGCCGCGGGCAGGGCCACAGCGTGCGCGGGGGTGGGCGACCAGTTCGCGCTCGCCGCGATAACAGCTGGCTGATTTGATTCCTTGGTGGTTATACACGAGAGAAATGGTTTCCCACAGGTACCATGCACCATCGCCAGGTTTTTTTTGGCATGTATCGACCTTAATTTATACATGTTGAAACAAATTGAAAAGAATTTTATCTAAGTTCCATCACAATCCACTTCAACACATATGGACCAAGAGTTGAGATACATGTGCATCTAAACAAGATCCAACTGTTTATTATAGATTGTCTTTTAAAATTTCTTATTAAACAAAAATTAGTGGTCGTAACAAAGAAGAGAGTATTCTCGGCTAAATTTTCATTCATAAGATGACCGAATAGGAACAAGTGAACAACAAACATGTCGTCAATCAAAGTTTCATGTCACTATCGAGTAATGAAACTGCCTTGAACTAAGAGTAGCTTAACTTGTTAGCATCCCTGTGGTGAAAACTAACCATCCGAGTTTATGCCTTCAACTTGACGCCCTTGCGTTTTCCTAAAACTATCTATAATCTAGTGAAGTTTGCTATTTCAGTGATAGACGATGCACCTGTCGACAAAAGAGATGTTGATGATTCATTAATTTCAAGATCTACTAGCTTAGTCTTTTAGAGGTGATCATAGGAATATGATGCATGTGTGTATATTTATAGGGGTGAATGTATTTGTGCATAGTCTGTCCGTCCCATAAAATATCATTCTCACATCCCAAAAAATCAAATATTTTTAAATTAACCAAATATATATAAGAAAATATTAATATTTTTTTGTACATAATTAGTATCATTAGTGTTTACACCGAATTTTGGGAGAAAGAACGCGGTAACTCGTGAGCTCCCAAGATTGTGCCAATCAAGGAGGATCGATGTCAGCTGATTCAGATACGACTCTGGAATCGGGTCGCTTGGGATGATGTCAGCGGATAGCGATGATGAACTACAGTTGGCGCCAGGAAACTACATATCGGACTCTGCAAAAAGGAAAAGATTAGAGTCCAAGTTATTTTAAATTAGGAATATTTTCGTTTATACCAAAAATTGTAACGAATCATGCTCAAGTAGGATTCATGTTTAGACTCCGGGTATAAATATTAAACCCCGGCTATTGTAAAAAGATCATCAATCAATCCAAATACAAGTCAATTACTTTTTTTTGGCTCCGGCCACCCCTTAGGAGTAGGAGTAGAGTAGATCTCGGCGAGTTCTTCAGCAAGTACGGCTGCATCGATCCGGTCGACCTCCACTGCTTGCCTGTAAGTACCGTCATGGTTTATACCTCTGTTCGTATGGCTGCATCGATCCGGTCGACCTCCACTTGGGCTCTAGTATAAGCTAGTTATCGACTCTTGTTTAATTTAAGTATGGCCTACGTGATTCTGTCTCATACCCCACTATTTGAATTAGATCAAGGTCAAGTTATCGGCTCTACCTTAGAATGGCAGTCTTTGATAGATTCATTAAGTTACCGATATTGCTTATTCCTTTCATTATTTATCTAATTACAGCAATACCACTCTGCCCGATTGAGATTGAGTTAGATCGGCCTTATATCTTATTTGATCCATCGTTTTTTAACCTAAAACTGACCTAATCTACACTTTAAACGATGAGTTATGTTTTATCGGCTGTTTTACATCAATCTTAATCGTGCGTAACGTGCGGTTAAGGCATGTTGCGTCTCGAGTAGATTTATTGACTAGCGAGAACCGTTCTATGCCCCGTTATCACGGCCTGTGTGATTCTGCCTCACACCCCACTGTTAGCACCGTGGAGTGGGGATCGTTATTTAGTAGATCTATTCCTAGTAAGACATGACTTTAACTGTGCGTTATGCCTGAATCAACTGTTTTAGCCGATATCAAGCGCTTCCACGAACAGTTCACATTATGAGACCGTTGAAGTAAGAATAGGTTGAAAGATATGTTAGCCCCATGATCTTATTATTGTATTACGGCCTGCATGATTCTGTCTCATGCCCCACTGGTATTTGTAATGAGTTAGGGTCGTCGAGTCTATTGTTATTTCTACGGCCTGCATAATTCTGCCTCATGCCCACTGGTCATGGCAATAGATGAGATCTAACATGTTCATTAGATTTATTTTTATTAAACGGTCAAGTGGTGTTGAATTGTTTCTTTATATAAAAAGGGGTTTGGTTACTTGTAATCATTGGCTTGACATAAACCAATCATTATTGATATCTTATTGCCATTGATTTATATTTGCTCAAGCAATGATGTTTATCCTGAATGATAACCGATTCTTTGTATATAACCTCATGAGCTTTAACTGATTTATTCTTATGAATATGCTGAAATCGACTATTTAGTCGATCTCCTTTCATATCGGCTCTCATAGCCGTACATTCGGGACTGTCTGGCAACACCGGCAAGTTTCGCCCTTAATTACTGATGAACTTTCTCTCCTTGTCAATTGCAGGGTCAAATTGACTGGCATGCCTCAGGAGGATTGCGCAGGATCGACCATCCCTGTGCTGAAGCTAGGCGAATCTGCTCCATCGAGCGGACCCTTCCGGCTTGCTGCGCGTGTCCTCGGTACGGGACGAAAATTCTGTGTCGACAATTAGATATATCATTGAATATATTTTCATAATAAACTTATTTAGAGATATAAATGTTGCTAGTAATTTCTACAAACCTAGTCTAATTTATAGTTTGATCAGAATAAATCCTATAACGACTATTTTTATGGGACGGACGGAGTACGTGAGTGTCGAATCCGTATTAGGTGTGTTTGTTTAGCTACATCTCCTTCGTCATGGCTATGTGGATTCGTGTAATCCGAAAAGATTGTGTTGCTGAGTGGATGTAAAATACACCTCATCTTACCCAGGTGGGTATGTTCTAAATAAGCTTCACTGTTCATCCGGACTAGGTGAATGCGATACATCGTGCTAGGAAGTCTTCTACCATCTATACAGACAACCAAATGTCTTTATAAAGTTATTGTATCCATCCATGCAACCAACCAAACTATAATTTATCTACTCACTATGCTTCCACATATACAAGATATACAATACAAGGGGTTGTGAAAACAACCAAACACGTCTACTGTAATTCAAAAAGGGAAGAGTAAATCACTATGTTCGTTTAAGCTTATTCTGAACTACTTTTCAATGTGGAACAATGTTTTCCTCCGACAATATTTCAGCATAAATATCAGCATAAGCCAAATTTCAGCATTAGTGAACAGGGTGAATGTACTCGCCAATTTCACTGAAACTCATCAATAAATGGTGTCAAAGGTACATGGTCGCAGATCATTGTAAGTTGGATTGTACTGTAGATTGGTAGAAGGCTAGGAGGCTTGCCAAGTTGTGCGAAGGTTCCCTATGATACGAAGGTCTTTTTTTAGCATTAGTAGATAAATGCCCGTGCATTACACGGGAACATAACAATGATATGGTAATTTAAGTATGAACGTGTGGTGTATTGCTTAAAAATAGTATGAACGTGTTACAAAAAGCAAATTTTGAACGTAATGTTTGGAACATCAATATTTCAAACTTAATTTTGTGCATGGTTAGAACTAAGAGATGCAATTATGTTCTAATTGTATCATCGTACACACCTAAATTGCACATCTTAATAGCATCCTAAGTGTCGGATTGTTTTGCTCCGGCAATATCCAGCAACGTGATCGCATAGACGGAATCAGATGGTAGCACACGGGACACAGAGATATATACTGGTTCGGGGCGTGGGGCACGCTAAACCCTTCTCCAGTGGTGTGGCTGCTCTTGTATTCGTATGCTCAATTACATGGGCTTGTTGCTCCTAGCTACGAGATAGATCGGAATGGTGAGAGTTGGCCGAGCCCAAGGTCCCTACCCTCCTTTATATAGGCAGGAGAGGTAGGGTTACAGGGAAGGCGATCGGGCTAACAGATTGTGTTCCTGGTTTGTTACAATAGATTGATCTTAGCTATTGTCCAGATACGCTCGTCTTGGTTTGCCTTGATCCCCACATTGGTTGACCGCGTCAACCCTTGCGTGCCTTCTCCTTGACGGCTGCTGGGCCGATAGCTCGGCGACAATCATATATGCGGGGGGTGCAGATACTCCTGGCATATATCTCGGACACTAAGGTTATTGACTCGTGAAGCACAGCGTATGAAATATAAATCTTGAAAAGACTAAGGGCATGTATAACTTTGTAGTCCATATGCTCCAAAGTTAATATGAAAAGCCTGAAAATTATCTAACTGCAAAGCCAGGAATATAAGTCTGCGTGCGCAGACCGAAAGAAGCTAGATATTGTCAGGATCATACTCGATCTGGAACAAAAGAGTTGACATACGCATGAATTAATTTGAATACGATAAAAAAGCCTAAATGTATTTGGGAATAGTTTAGGTTCCCACAGCAAAATCGTTTAATAAATTTTATTATTTTTTGAAAATGACCAAATCTTTCGTAGTAGACGTGGATAGAAAAAACATGAACATCGTGTAACATATGGGCACATATCTAGTTTTTTTTTTTTAATGTATGTAGATAAAGAAGAGAAGAGATATAGGTCTGTGGTAGTGAGATATACTGAGCTGGAGATCGGTACTCGTATGAGACTCGACTCGGATTTTTGAACTGGCGCACGCACAAGAGTATTAGACTCGTTTTTTCTTTTCTTTGAGGGGGTCGGACTCGTAGTTTTGATGGAGAGGCAACCAGGCGGGGGCGCGCGGCACTAGCTTGGAAGTCCACGCGCGGAATTTCTCTTTGGGTAACCGTGGTGTGGGTGCTTCTTTGGTTTAGAACGGGAACATAGGGAGGTGGGGCCGTCGGTTTTCCTCCGGTATTGCGTCCGCTGCGTAACTCGTATCATATCAGACTGACGGGGGCGCGCACACGAGATTTCTGTGGACGAAAGCTCTATCTATTTTTTAGATGTAATATATAATAGCTTATTATTATTATTACAGGAAAAAAAATGCAAAAGGGCCAACCGTAAAAAGTATGCACCATGATTTTAGCAACGCAAAGAGTGGTGGTGAGTTTTAGAGCATCTATAAGAGTATCGTGTTTTTTCCTCCTTAAAACATGTAGTTTAGCAACTTCTAAAAGATATTGGGAGGAAAAAAGAAGAGAGTTTCTAATAATTCACTTCTAAAATAAAGAAGACAATTTTATATCAGGAATCCTATAATATTTCTAAATTATCTTAACCACTTTTACATATTCTTTCTCTCTTACATTTGTATCAGAAACTCTTTTCTACTCTTTATTTTTTTTATGCCCTTCCACCTTTAGAGTGGCCGACAAACACGCGTGGGGAGAGAAGATACGCGTGACTCAGAAGCGCGTAGCTTTACGCGAAACATGATGGCGTTTCCCAAATTCTAAAAGACTAGGAGGATGGATTATGAATTGTTGGAGATAGATTTTTTTTCTCATCTGGTTAAAAAATAAGGATTAGGAAGGGATTTTGAGAACCCAAAGAGATGCTCTTTAACGTTTGCTGTCTATCGGTCTATGGTGGTCGCATCTACAGTGATGGGTTGCTTACCGGCGGGCGGGTGGGCGGTGGTCCAGGCCGAAGCCTCGTGCAGTTGCCCGTTGCCCGTGGGCCTATCATCCCACGCGTCGTGCCGCTGCCCGCCCCGTGCGACGCGCGAGTGAGGCCGGCATGGTCGGGCCAGTTCGAGGAAGCGGGGGCCCCGCGCGGGAGTACGGGGCGGCCGCGGTGCAGTGGGCGGGGCGCAGCCGCGCAGGGAGAGAGAGAGAGAGACCTAGGCGTGGGGAAAGCTAGCGCTAGCGCCCGCTGGCCGCTGGGCCGTCCCGTTTCCCGTGACCTGCGGACGGGCGGGGGCCGGAACGGAACCCCGTTTCTCGAGCACTCTGTTGCACGAGCACGGCGTCTGCCTCTTCTTCTTTTCCGTGCGGTTGGACGGCTGCCTGTACAGGTACTGTACAAGTAGCTTCACGATCCTCATTGCGAGTTGCAACTCATAATAAACTACCGGTGGTTGGAGACTTGAGGTGGTTAGGGGCATTAATCAGGGCCGGGGACGAGCAGGCCCGCGTTTGGCTGCTTCAGCTGTCAGTGTCGCGTCACCTGAGATCGCAACTGCTCCGGGCAGTCCTTCTGAAAACCACTGTTTACTAATTTGTCGTGGGAGAAAAACGTCGTTCGTACGCTTAAAAAATACGGCTGATAAGCCGAGCGAACAGGGCCTCGGTTCCTGTTGGCCTGCCTCATGGCTCCTCGCCGTCGGTTCGTCATGGTGAATTCACGCCGCCGAAGCGAGCAGCCAACGGACAAGGGGAAGCATTGATCAGGGGCGGCGCGACAGCATGAGATGAACTAACCACCTTTGGGAATACCCAGAGCTCCATTCATTTGCAAAACGTACAGATTTGTCAGTTGCAAGGGCTAAGAATTCATCCTCTTTTCTCTGAATTCTTCGACATTCCAGGTTCAAAAGTTGCTTTTCTCCGGTCGCAGCAGCTAGCTCGCAGAAACTCTTTAATGATATTCAATTATCTCAAGAGGGTGATTCTTGGACGTTCATCTGGGGATCCGACCTGTTTTCTTCCTCAAAGGCATACAGAGTTTTGACGAGACATGCCACTATCCACCCAGCCTTCAAATGGCTCTGAAAAGCCTCTTGCCAGTGCAAGCATGAAGTGTTCTTTTGGCTGCTATTGAAGGATAGATTAGGAACCAGGAACATCTTTAGAAGCAAGAACTTGAATTTGGAGAATTTTAATTGTGTCCTATGCCCCAGGCAATGCAGTAGAAACAGCTCTACATCTTTTCCAAGACTGTCCATTTGCACAAAAAAACCTGTTGGGGGTATTCTGAACTTTAATTTCCAGACAAACCAATCCCTACATCTGTTAACTGAAGGCTTTCACTAGGTGGCTGATTGATAATCTGAAGCTAGACTGGTTGAATATTTTGAAAGATTTGAATGATGTAGTTCTCAACAATGAAAGTGATATTGCTTACTGGAAATTTGGTGCTAATGGGCGTTTCAGTGTTAAATCTATGTACAATGCTATGACTGTTAATGACTCAGGTCTATATCACAAGAAAATCTGGAAGGGTGAAGTGCCTGCAAAAATAAAGATATTTCTATGGTTAATGTTGAACAATGCTGTTCTAACCAGGGACAACATGGTGAAAAGGAAATGGACTGGTGACCCTTCTTGTCTCTTTTGTAATCAGAATGAATTTTTATCACATTTGTTTTTTCAATGTAGCACAACTAGGGCTGTGTGGGCTATTGTTGCTAAAGGTTTGGGTGCTACCAACATTCCCAAATCTTTTACACAATGCTGGACTTGGTGTGATTTATGGCTTCCTGCTGGCAAACAGTTCCATGTTATTGGCATTGCTTCAATATGTTGGGCTATTTGGAAAGCCAAAAACAAAGTTTGTTTTGAAGGAAAGCCTTTAACAAATCCTATATCAATCATCTGCCATGCATGTGCCCTTATGAATTATTGGGCAGGTCTTTTCGCGGAGGTTGACAAAGAAGCACTTGAAGCTGGAGTAAACACTATGTTGAAGATTGCTGCCTCTCTGTTGGGCAAGAAGTTGGGCAAGGATGGACAGTTGCTGTTGAAGAATGGCGACGACGACAACAAGAAAGGATGACGGGACTTCCTACTCTGATCTACATAAAGCTACTTCCCTCAAGGTCTTTCGAAAGGTGGTTCAAGCAGTCTGGATTTTGGTGAATTTGGTGTTAGTCTGGATGTTCTGCCGAGATGGCTTTAGTTCTGTCTCTTTTCAGTCTGTCAGTTTCAAACAATTTGTAGTAGGCTGCAGTTGTAAGTCTGTTCCATTTCTGTTTTCAATCTCACTCTGTTATGTCCCAAAAATGCTGTATTTCCGTTAGTGATAATGGAAATGGGGTTACCTCTGGTTAAAAAAAAGTGGATTTTGCGAGAGAAAACAAGCCTGTCTTTTTACAGCAATTTGTCACCTGTTCACTTGTGTTTGTCTGTCTGTCTGAGTTTTCTTGAGGCATGGGCTCAAGTGTTTTGACCGATTCCTTTTCCTGATTGTCTGGCCGTTCATAGTCCCAGATTTCAAGATCTTTTGCGAGTAAAGTCAGTAGATGTGAATATCATCTGCAAGATCACAATTCACAGAGGCAGTCCAGTCCAGTCCCTCTCCTAGCATTAAAATGTACTGGTACCTAGCGCGCGGTAGTCACAGTAGCAATGGGCAATGGCATGGCAGCAGCAGTCACAGAAAGAGAGGACTGAGGAGCAGTGATCCAGCGGCTGCAGCCTGCAGCTCTTCCTGCCCTGCCCTGAGCTGCTGAGATGCCCTCTCCCTCCCTCCATCTCCATGAGCTGAGCAGCCTGAGCTGATGAAGTGAAGTGAGTTGGCTGCCAGCGCGTGCTGTATCTTGCATGGCTGTACTGTATCCCCTCCTCTCGCTAACCTTTTGTCTCCTTCCCCTCCCAAACCACCACCTCCACCCCTCCCACTACTTCTTCTGAGCTCCTTGCTGCTGCGGCTGCTTGGTGCTTGCTTCCCTCATCTCTAGCCTGTACACTGGTTGGAGTGGTTGCCAGTCTTCTCCCCCACTTGCTCCTCTCAATCCACTCTCCCATGGCCATGGGTGTGCAACCATACATCTACCGCTGATTGCTTGCTTCTTCTCGCCTGGCCTGGCCTGGGGGAAAGCTTCTGGTTCGCCGCTGCCGCTGCTGCGGTATAAAGGTGGAGGGCTGAGCCGTCCTTCGACGGAGTCCCGGCGGAGGGAAGATTGCTCCGTCGCCGCGGTTTCGCGGCGAAGAAGGTGGCCTACGCGGCGCCGCTGTGTCGTATCGCGGTGGAAAGGGAAGGGGGCGGGGCGGGGCCGTGAAGGAATCTTGCCCCGACACCATTCCCTCCGCTGCCCCTCGATTTCCGGGCGGTTGTCGGTGCTGCCTTTCGCAAGTAAAAGCGGGATCTCGCATCCGCCGGCGGTGGCATTGCCGGATCGAGCAATTTCCGACGGCGGCCTGCGTCTGATCTGCGCGCGGCTGGTCATCTCTTCACCGGCATTGCGAGGCGGGCTCGCGGGGCGGTGCGAACTGCTGCGGTGAGGAGCGGTGCTCTGCTCTGTGATCCAAGCGGCGGGTGGCTGCACGCCAGGTGTTCGACGAAGGACCCCGACCGGGCCAGGCAGCCATGAGGGACTTCCCTTCCTGCTTCGGCGAGAGCGGCGTCCAGATCGCGGACGCGTCGTCGTCTTCGTCCAGCGCCGGCAAGGGCGCGGCGCAGAACCTGGTGACCTGCCTCTACCAGACGCAGTTCTCGGGCCGGCCCTGCGTGATCTTGCTCACGTGGAGCAAGAGCCTCATGGGGCAGGGCCTCAGCATCGGCGTCGACGACCTGTCCGGACACTGCCTCTGCAAGGCGGACATCAAGCCGTGGCTCTTCTCCAAGAAGAAGGGGTCCAAGAGCCTCGACGTTGAGGACGGCAAGATCGAGATCTTCTGGGACCTGTCGGGCGCCAAGTTCGGGGCCGGGCCAGAACCGGTGGAGGGGTTCTATGTTGCGGTGGTGTTCGACCTTGAGCTCGTGCTCTTGCTCGGCGACATGAAGAAGGATGCGTACAAGAAGACTGGAGCCAGCCGATCGATGCTGAATGCCGCGTTTGTGGCGAGGAGGGAGCACATATATGGGAAGAAGATCTACTCCGCTAAGGCGCAATTCTGCGACAATGGCCAGTTCCATGACATTGCCATAGAGTGTGATACCGTCGGCTTGAAGGATCCATGTCTTGAAATAAGAGTTGATAAGAAGCCCGTGATGCAGGTGAAGCGACTGGCATGGAAGTTTAGGGGAAATCAGACAATTCTCGTTGATGGCTTGCCTGTGGAGGTGTTCTGGGATGTTCACAGTTGGCTCTTTGGATCAACGGCAAGCAACGCGGTGTTCATGTTTCAGACATGCCAGGCACCTGAGAAGTCGCTGCCATGGTCCTATTCGCAGATTTTTAGGGAGTCCCAGTTGCAAGGTCTTGGTTTCTCGCTGATCCTGCATGCGTGGAAGGTTGAATAGGTTTTTTTGCAGGATCACAATTTGCTTCTGCACCTGCCTCCTTTTCTTTAGTGTTAACAAAAGACGTTTTGTTGAGTGTCTGTTCATCAGAATGCTATGGAGGCTCTCCAATATATGTTCTTTCATTTTCTTTTGTTTTTTGTTTTGCCATCTCTTATAAACGCTTTGTTTGGATAGTTGGCAAGTTATGTGATATCCCAGTGGTTTTTGCCACTCTGTTCCTTCTCACCCTTCTTCTTCTGCCTTGAGTGAGGATAATTCCGATGATCAAATAGTTCAATCGGTGGCCATGCCAAAGAAAGAGAATGTTGTCATTATGTAAAGTATATCAAAGCTCTGATTATTTGTTGGTGATAGTAACGTCCAACAGCTTGAGTTCTGTCTGTTCTCCGTTTGTTTGTCTTGTGATCACTCCCAATTGCCACTGAATAGCAAATTATAGAATACATCTTAATATAGCTTTGAACCGAACCTGTGAAAAAGTTGGGAGTTTTAAGGAATAAAGACACGTGAAGACGTGGGCATCAAGGTTTGTAACACTGATAACTGCCTTTTTGTGCTTATCTGTGGGCACCTGAATGTGCCTATGTTCTGTAAGAGACTGATCATTCTGATGAGTATCCTGAAGTTGAGATAAAACAACTTGGTCTAACTGTCTAAGTGATTCTTTCGTGGCTTCCTTTTGTGTAATATTGAGTTATTTTCAGCTCCTATACAGTTTATTTGTTGTGATAAATAGCGTTCAACAAAACATTGAATTGCTTCTTGTTCTCCTGTGTATAAACTGTCATCTAGTTCAGCAGTTATTGAATAGAAAAATTTTAGAGTACATCTCAATATAACTTTGAACCAGTGGAAAAGTTCGAAGTGGAGTTTTAAGGAATCAGGACACGTGAATACGTGAGAATCAAGGTTTTGTAACACTGGTAGCTGCCCCTTTTTGTGCTTGTCTGTGGGCACCTGAATGTGCTTGTCTTCTGCAGCAAGCTGATCATCCTGATGAGGATTCTGAAGTCCAGATGAAGCAACTCTAGTCAACGGGAATTCTGTTCAGTTTTGTGAATACTTTTAATACTCAAAAGAGATTGTTTTGTGCATTTTTGGATCGTTTTTAGCATTTTTCTTCTGGTTTTAGTCACACCTTCTGTTTGCCGACTTTGCCCACCCAATAAGTTGGGTGCAGGTCTAGTGCTTTTCATACGAGATCGTATTGACGCTGAGAATGGATCATGAAACTTAACAGCTTTTCCAACTGATTTACCACTTCAGCTCTGATGTTGAAAAATTAATAAAATGAATGAGGCATTATCTTTGAGCCGGCAACAATAAATTGAACCTCTCCAGCCACCAATTTTTTCTTCACTGATAAGAACACCACTTCATATTTCATCACTTGAATGTTCAGTATTTCTTATTTTTCCCATTTTCTGTTAGCGTTTCCCTTTCAGCTTAAGATTGCCAAATATCATCATCACCTCCATACAGGAATTCGTTGAAACTGTTGAGCAAGTCGTGGGTTCTGAAGGATGAGCAATATTAAACGAAGAAAGCCATGGGTTAACAGTCTTCTAGGTGGGCAGTGATGTTCATTGAATTGTTTTTATATGGGTATGGGATGCCATAGCGGAAAACCCTCATACATTGACAACCTCATAAAACTCTCCAATTGCAGCTCAATGAAATTTCTTGTCATGAATTTTGTTGCAAAGCTGCCTTACTGTTGTGCTGTCTGTATCAGACTTAAATTCTTCACTAATTTTTCTCTCTCTTTCTTTGCCCTCTTTTCTAGTGTTGGGGCTGCCAAGAATTTATTATTTTTCCTTTCCATTAAAGTGGCCAGACCAGGATTTGATCCTTGATTACTTCACTCTTTAAAAATTCAAGCAGAACCTCCCTGCAGAAATCAATGTAAGCGTCCTTTCCATACAGAAAGTTTTGGGTGTCTCATTAAGCCAGTTGATGCTTGGTTTTCTTTAATAAACACTGCCACTACTCATTTGTGTTGTGTTAGTGCATACCCATTCATTACACCAATTTAGTACGGGCGCAACTTGATTAGTTGCCTTGCCTAATCTTTGAAGCTTATGCAATGTGGCGTTTCTGATAAGTGCAGACAAATGCATGGCCGCCTCTGGATGGTGACCTTTGAGAAGAACCTCACAACTGATGGTAGTTATTGTCTACTGATTGCTACCTTGATTGTGAGTTTCTTTTCCTGTCAAAGTTAGTACTATTTGACTGCAACGCAAACTTTTTAGTACAAGCAATTGTTCTTTATTCTCTGTACCAGCGAGTTTTGGCCGTATGGACCCCAAAGTAATAGTGTTGTACTAGTACAACTGTAGAAATGTCAGACGCTAACATCGGTATACAGTGTACTAATTTTTTTTAGAACGCTTATATAGTATACTACTTCCTCGGTCCAAAAAGGATATAAATCTTGCTTCACGAGGAGTCCAAAAAATCTTAAGTATGACTAAGTTTATAGAAGATATTATCTATATTTAGATCTCCAAATATGTTTATTGTGAAAACAGATTTTATGACTAATCTAATAATACTTATTACACATCATAAACATCAATGCTTCTTTATATATATATTTGATCAAATTAAGAATCTTCAGACTTACTGAGAAGCGAGATTTACATTTGAGACCGGAGGAAGTACTATACTAGATCTCTAGAATGCTGCCAGGTCCAAGGCCTTAAAGAGGACGGCCCATCTACAGGCCCACGAGGATGAAACCGACATTCTCTTCTCTTGCTTTCAACGAGATGCCTCCTCGACTGTCACTGTGTCGCTCATATGCTCAACTAGCAGATGCCTGTGCGCACCCGTTCTGGTTCTAGGCGTAGCTTCCTCCTGAGTTTGAGCAGAGCACGCCATCTTCCCGCCTGAAGTCTTCATCGTCGCTTCACCATCATCAGAGGTAACTGTCAGCGGATCAACGTCTCCGGCTAGAGCTCATCCGGGTCTCCTATGTCGCCCACGTCCTGCGCTCTCGAGCGCTCGCCGCGCCAACTGCCTCCGGAGAGCGCGCTCTGCCGCGCACACACGCGCGCCCGGTCTTTGCGGCGCCCACTCTCCGTTCTGGGCGCTCGCCCACTCACGCATGTGTTGTGTGTGTAGTCATGGCCAAAGGCCATTGTAATCTATATATGTATGCCGTATACAATCAATGCAAATCATCCAGTTGATCATCTCCATTCTACATGGTATCAGCCTCCTCTTCGATCCTCCAGAACTCCCTTGCCGAACTCTCCTTCCGCACCAATGGCGCCTTCCTCCATTCACTCTGACTCTTCCTCTGATGACGGCTCCTTCGTCGCCCCCGCCCCTGCCACTGTCATCCAGACGATCTCCATCCGCCACCACGTTCCAGTCACCCTCGACATGGACGAGGGGAACTACGGCCAGTGGCGTCTCTTCTTCGACTCGACTCTCGGCAAGTTCGGCCTTGAGAGCCACGTTCACTCGCCCACCCCGTCAGATGAGTGCAATGGTGAATGGCGCATGGTGGATTCATGCGTCACCAACTGGATCCTCACCACCATCTCCATGGGCGTCTTCGACATCGTTCGCCGCGACCGGAACACCGCCTTCTCCCTCTGGCACGCCATCAAGGGCCTCTTCCAGGACAATGAGCTGCAGCGCGCAGTGTACTTGGAAGCCGAGCTGCGTTCTCTGCAGCAGGGGGACATGTCGATCAACGACTACTGCACCAAGTTGAAGCGGCTCGCCGATCAGCTGCGCGACATCGGCCACCCTGTCTCTGAGCCCAGTCAGGTGCTTAATCTTCTCCGTGGCCTCAATCCCCGGTACCGCTACGTCAAGCCAGTGATCACCTCCAAGTCCCCGCCGCACAACTTCATGAGCGCCCGCTCCTTCCTCCTCCTCGAGGAACTCAGTTTCCAGCACGAGACTAACGCCGAAGCTGGACAAGCTCTCGCCGCGACCCATGGCGAGCGATCCAACGGCTCCTCCAGTTCTGCCGCAGCCGGCACCAACGATGATTCTCCAGCGTCGAACGTGCCGCGCTCCAACAACCGCTCCAATAACGGTGGCGGCAACCGATCCAACAACCGCTCCGATCGGCGACGCGGCCACGACAATGGTGGCGGGTCCTCGCGCTCCTCCAACAACTCGTCCGTGCCTTGGGCCACGGGCTACAATCCATGGCAAGGCATGGTGCAGGCCTGGCCCATGCCATTCCGTGCCCCTGGTGCTGGTGTTCTAGGACCCTGGCCTCCGTTCCAGCCACAGCAAGCGATGGCGGCCACCCATCTTCCACCGCCTTCACCGGCCAGTCCATCCAACGTCTTTGACAACAGTGCCCTCTACGCAGCGCTCCAATCTGCCGGCGTCCAGCACCATCCATCGAGTGCCTCGGATTGGTACTTCGACATAGGCGTGACGTCGCACATGTCGTCCTCTCCTGGTAACTTTCCCTCTTCCACCCTTCGGCATTCTAACTCCATCATCACAGTAGGGAATGGTGCTCGGATGCCTGTCACCCACCAGGCACAGACACTCATTCCTACTGCCACTTCCCCTCTTCACCTCAATGATGTTCTTATTTCACCTTCACTCGTCAAGAATTTGATCTCTGTTCGTCGTCTTACTCATGATAATAACGTTTCCATTGAATTTGATCCATTTAGTTTCTCTATCAAGGATCTTCTTACCAGGGTGAAGATGCTCCGATGTGAGAGCAGTGGCGATCTCTACCCTCTTCGTCTTATCATCAAGCTCTCATGGCCTCCTCGACGACATCCTTGTGGCATCAGCGACTGGGACACCCTGGAGATCCAGTCACCTCTCAAGTTTTGCAAACCTTTTTTTTAGTGTAATAAAGCTGATGCTCACTCATGCTCTTCTTG
The DNA here is from genome assembly GCF_019320115.1 of Miscanthus floridulus. Lineage (NCBI taxonomy): Eukaryota > Viridiplantae > Streptophyta > Magnoliopsida > Poales > Poaceae > Miscanthus > Miscanthus floridulus. The sequence goes on along the minus strand of NW_027098409.1, from coordinate 30,984 downwards.
CCGGTTGGGCAAGAATGTTCGTTTACCATTTACTGAATCTACTTCACAGACATTTTCCCCTTTCAACTTGTTCATTCAGATGTTTGGACATCACCCGTTCATAGTCATTCTGGTTATAAATATTACGTTGTTTTTCTTGATGATTACACACATTACCTATGGACAATTCCACTTCGCAATAAATCTGATGTTTTTCCCACCATTCGAGCGTTTATTTCTTACGTTCATACTCAATTTTGCCTACCCATCCTAGCTTTCCAGACTGACAATGGATGGGAATATGACTCCACCGCCATGCGTCTCCTGCTTTCTTCTCTTGGCACCCAACTACGTCTCTCCTGCCCGTATACGTCGCAGCAAAAAGGGAAAGCCAAAAGAATTCTCCGCATTGTTAATGATTGTTTGCGCACCATGCTAATTCATAGTGCAGCTCCCCTGACGTTTGGGCTGAGGCGCTTGCTACGGTGACGTACCTGATCAATCGCCGTCCCTACCGAGCCATCGGTTCCATGATGCCGTACGCCCTGCTCTTCGGTGTGGCGCCCTCCTATGCCGAGCTTCGCATGTTCGGGCGCCGATGCTTCCCCGACCTGATCGCCACCTCGAGCCACAAGCTCACCGAACGCTTCACGACGTGCGTCTTCATTGGGTACCCAGCGGATCATCATGGGTATCGCTGCTACAACCTCACCACTGGCCATGTCATCACGTCACAGCATGTCGTCTTCAATGAAGCAGTGTTCCCATTCCGCGACAACGCCACAGCCAACGCCGACGCACCGCGCTTCGTGCCGTGTGAACCGCCCGCCCCCTCACCAACTAACGACGTCATACATGTCTCACTGGTGCAGTCACCGCCCTGCCTCATCACCGAGCTCACGCCTCATCCGACACACGCACGCACCGTGCGTCGGCATAGCACATCTCCAGCTCCCGACACTACCGCGACATCATCAACATCTGTTGCGCACAGCATCGCGGACCCCTCTACATCGTCTGCATCCTCACCTACCATGGCATCACCCAGCACACCCTCAAATGACGCTAGCCATACTAGCCATCCGATGGTGACTCGGGCGCACGCCAGGATCCACAAGCCTAATCCAAAGTACGCACTGGTGGCCATCATCTCACCAATCCCTCAGAGCGTCCGCACCGTCGTGAAGGATCCAAACTGGTACGCTGTAATGAAATAGGAGTTTGATGCGTTGCAGACCAACCGAACATGGACTCTTGTGCTGCGACCTCTAGGTGCTCGAATCATCACCGGCAAATGGGTCTTCAAGCACAAGATGAATCCCGATGGCACCATCGAGTGCTACAAAGCTCGATGGGTTGTTCATGGGTTCAATCAACGACCTAGCGTCAACTTTGGGGAGACCTTCTCCCCAGTGGTCAAGCCAGCCACCATCCGTATAGTGCTGACGCTGGTGGCCACGAACAACTGGCTGGCTCACCAACTTGATGTTTCCAACGCCTTTCTTCACGACAATTTATAGGAACAGGTGTACAGTCAGCAGCCCACCGGGTTCGTTGACCCACAACACCCCGACGATGTCTGCCTCCTCTCCAAGTCGCTCTATGGGCTCCGACAAGCACCACGGGCGTGGTTCGAGTGCTTCGTCGCCCATGTGACATCACTGGGCTTCGCCCAATCGAAGGCTGATTCATCGCTCTTCGTATACCACTGCAACGGCGAGATGGCATATCTCCTGCTCTACGTCGATGACATGATCCTCTTAGCCTCGTTGACACGCCTACTTCAGCATGTCATCGCGTAGCTTCACGATGCATTCGCCGTGAAGGACATGGGACAAGTCCATCACTTTCTCGACATCAGCATTCACCGGAATCGTGAGGGCTTCTTCCTGTCCCAAGGCCAGTACGCTGAAGAAATTCTGGAGCGCGCTGGAATGAAGAACTACAAGCCTATCACAACACCAGTAGACACAAGGCAAAAGGCTTCGGTGATAGATGGCAAGCTCATCGATGATTCTACCTCCTACCGGAGCATCGTCGGCGCCCTACAGTATCTGACGCTAACTCATCTGGATATTGCATACGCCATGCAACAAGTATGTCTGCACATGCACGCACCACGAGATGTGCACCAGACAATGCTAAAGCGCATCCTCAGGTACATCAAAGGGACAATTGGACTCAGGGTTCAGCTGCGCACCTCCACGACACCGATGATCACCGCCTACTCAGATGCGGACTAGGCTGGATGCCCTGACATGCGTCGATCTACATCGAGCTTCTACGTCTTCCTCGGCAACTCCCTCATTTTGTGGTCTTCTAAGCACCAGACTACGGTCTCGAGGTCGAGCACTGAGGTCAAGTGCTCCTGGCTTTGTCACCTCCTCGCTGAGTTGCTCTACAAGGTCCCCTCCACGACGATCGCCTTCTGCGACAACATCTCCTTCGTGTATATGTCCTAGAATCTAGTGCACCACAGGTGAACCAAGCACATAGAGCTTGATATTTATTTCGTCCGGGAGAAGGTCGCCATTGGTGAGCTCTGTGTCACGCATGTTCCTAGTGCGTGACAACTCGTTGATGTGTTCACCAAAGGCCTTTCGTCGGCATTGCTCAACGACTTCAGGGACAGCCTCTCTGTCACCATGAATGACATCTAGACTGCGGGGGGGTGTCAGCGGATCAACGTCTCCAACGGCTAGAGCTCATCCGAGTTTCCTGCGTCGCCCACGTCCTGTGCTCCCGAGCGCTCGCCGCGCCAACTGCCTCCAGAGAGCGCGCTCTACCACGCCCACACGCGCGCTCGGTCTTCACGGCACCCACTCTCCGTTCTGGGCGCTCGCCCACTCACGCGTGTGTTGTGTGTGTGTAGTCATGGCCAAAAGCCATTGTAATCTATATATGTATGCCGTATACGATCAATGCAAATCATCCAGTTGATCATCTCCATTCTACAGTAACAACTGGGGGTGTAGAGCCTAAAGGTAGGATTATACATAGTATGTTAATAAAAAAAATGTCTAATCTGGTTATATAAACACACAATCTAGAAAAATTGTGCATACTTGTGGTGGTGGTGGTGTGTGTGTGGGGGGGGGGGGTCAAACCAATTTCTTCAGCTATACACATCTTCTTTCTCACGTACTCATAGTATGTCCTTGGTTTCCAAAACTGAAAATGAATTTAGCTTCCACATTAGCAAAATAATGTAAATTTTGAACGTGCATTAAAAGCTAGAATAGAGGTACATCTAACATCTCGGAAAGGAAAATAAGCCACTGATATTTTCTACAAGGGACAATTGTTTGGCGGACATCCAAAGTGATGGTCATTTGCTGGTGGACACCTCGTTTTGAGCAGTTTGCCAGAAGATGCTCTGGTTCATTGAAATTAGGCCATAGGACACCACGGTCCGGTTTCAACCAGTTGAGGAGAGAGAAAAAATTAGTTTTGCACATCCGATGCCCCTGAGACACTCTTGGATCTGCCCCCAACCTGGCCTAGTTGGACCCCATAAGAAAAGAAAACCTCTCTCTCGCTCCCTAAGCCAAATCCGGCCAGCCTATTCCTCTCCCACGGTCACCCGGCGGTCCAGACCCAGCCGCAGTTGGCCTACGCCATGCCTCCCTCTCTCTAACATGTAGTCCCCACCCGTCAGGACCATCTCCCACCTCTAGTCGTCCCTAACCTCCGCCATCACCGGCTCCCGCACGACCAGGCTGCTCCACGAGAATGAGCCTATCGCGAGGACCAAGCCCCTCCCCTTCCCTGCTCCACCTCGTCCGCTCCTCCCCAGTCCACCGTGACACGCTCTTCGTGCGGTTCTATATCGTAGCCATCATGGGTGGCATATGACCGAGCTCCCCCACCACTCATTCCTCCCCCTCTCTAACCTATTCAAGGGAAGCCCTAACCCTATGTAAGCACACCGCCCCCGCCCCACTACTTCCCGCTCCCTCTCCTATCCCACAACGCCTCCTACAGCCACCGCCGCCATTGGCGAGCACACATCCGAGCTTTTGCTCTCCTACTACAGGCCCACGCTCGCCTTGCTATTAATGCTCTTGGTCTCGTAGAAGAACACCGTACCCGTTGCGACCCTCTTCGACACCAATGCGTGGCCTTTGTGGGGGTGCTACGAGCTCACCAAAGCATGTCAACGCCATCCATCCACCTCTCCACAATGTCTCCCCTCTCGGTGCCACTCCCGTCGATGAGATACCCTCCATCGACTTCACAGTGAGCTCCTGAGTCCAACGTACTTGATATCATGGTCTCTCATGCTTCGTAGCCTGAGATTGGGTTGCGCTAGCGACGGTTCACCGCCAACGACCATGGCACCGTCATAGTCTTCTCTCCCTCTGGCATACCCCTTCACTCTGGGCGCGGTCCACGGAGCTCGCGTGCATAAGTCGAGGAGCTCATCGAAGCAGAGGACCACCACCCATGAGAGGACAAGCAGGGGAACACCACCGACGGGGAGGAGCAGTAGAGTATTGGTGGGGAGGAGCAGTAGAGGTGAGGAGAACGATGGGAAGGAGCAGCAGAGTAATGGCGGGGGCGGTGACAGGAACCAGCGCGAGGCTGGCTTGGGCCTGGCCTAAGAAAAATGACCGATTCTTACGTGGTCCAACCAGACCAGGTTGGGGGCGCAGACCCAACTGTGGCTCAGGGGCACCGGATGTCCAAAACTAAAATTTCTCTCTCCTCAACCGGCTAAAACCGGGCAACAGTGTCCTGTGGCCTAATTTTAATGAACCAGAGTATCTTCTGGCAAACTGCTCAAAACGGGGTGTCCGCCAGCAAATGACCATAACTTTGGATGTCCGCCAGACAATTTTCCCTTTCTACAATGGTGTCCATGACCAACTGATGAACATCACCATCTTGAGCCTACAACAAGTTGCTTTAGTGTGGAGAAACATTCCCAATAGACATTGATCTCATGTAAATGAAGGTTACCTTTTCAACAATGCAATCCAAATAGGGTTTATACCGGGCCAAGAACATATGAAAGAATTAGATAGGTGATAAAATAGTTTTGGGGTGGGAGAAGGGCGGGGTGGGTGTTGGGCCTAGGATCTCCCGCACGGGTAAGCCGACCGGTCATTGGGTGAGCCGACCGGTCACCGGCGTTCTCGCACACACACTATGGCTGGAGGTAGAAGAGGGAGGGAGAACAGAGCGCGCACACACACAGCACAAGCACCAGCGTTGGTCGAAGCTATATAAAGGAGATGGCAAAACTGAACTCTCTCACTTTACTGAGTTACAGTGGGAAGCTATATATATAACTCTACCCATCTAATCCTAATACACAGACATGCTCAGGCTGCCATGCTGCTATAGTGACTAGATATGATAGCAGGGCAGACTTTGATGTCTATCATTGCTGTGGCTACAGTGCGGCAAGGGAGCCTTGAAAGGTCCTAATATGGCTAGAGGGGGGTGAATAGCCTATTTAAAAATCTATAAATCAATTAGAGCAATTTGATTAGTATAACAAATAGCAAAATGTAAACTTACTCTAGCTCTACAAGGGTTGCAAGCCACCTATCCAACAATTCTAGTTGCTATGATCACTAAACACACAATTTGCTATGTCACTACTCACTAAGAGCTCTCACACTTGCTACACTAAAGAGCTCCATTAGATGAACTTAAACTATAAAGCAAGCTCTCAATTCTAGTTACACTAAAGAGCTTGCTACAACTAGTTTGCAAAAATATAAATGAGTGAGTAGGGTGATTATACCGTTGTGTAGAGAAGTAAACTAATCACAAGATAAATACTAAATCAATCACTAGGAGAATACCAAAGGGAAAGAGACAATCAATTTTTCTCCCGATGTTCATGTGCTTGTCGGCACGCTAGTCCCCATTGTGTCGACCAACACTTGGTGGTTCAGCAGCTAAGAGGTGTTGCATGAACCTCATCTACACAATTGGACACTGCAAGAACCTACCCACAAGTGAGGTAACTCAATGACACGAGCAATCCACTAGAGTTACCTTTTGGCGCTCCGTTGGGGAAGGCATAAGACCCCTCACAATCACTACGATCGAAGCTGGAGACAATCACCAACCTCCGCTCGATGATCCTCACTACTCCAAGCCATCTAGGTGGCGACAACCACCAAGAGAAACAAGTGAATCCCGCAGCAAAACACGAATACCAAGTGCCTCTAGATGCAATCACTCAAGCAATGCACTCGGATTATCTCCCAATCTCACACTAATGCTAGATCAATGACGGAGATGAGTGGGAGAGCTTTGGCTAAGCTCATAAGGTTGCTATGTCAATGCAAATGGCCAAGAGAGTGAGCTTGAGCCGACCATGGGGCTTAAATAGAAGCCTCCATTAAATAGAGTCGTTGGCTCCTCAGACCACTAAAAAACAGGACGACCGGACACACAGGTCAGATCGACCGGAAGCTGGACCACAGTGTTCGGTTGCGCGATGTGTGCCACATGTCCCCTGCTTCAAACGCTAATCGCCTGATCTCAATGATCATCAGTACATTTAAGTTGTGACCGGACGCGCTGCTTCGAAGTGACTGGACGTAGGATCTCAGCGTCCGGTCGTTTCTAGTAAGCATTCAGAAGCGAAAAATCACGACCGGGTGTGTCCGGTCATGCCTGACCGGACTCATCCAGCGTCTGGTCACTCAATGTCTCCCCTGTGCGCCGCATATGTCATCATACGTCATATTGACCGGACTCAGGCCTTGAGCATCTGATCATTTCTTGCGCTAGCGTTCGGTCATGAGACCGAAACTGCGCGCTCACTACTTCCACTGACTGGATGCGCTGGTCCTACCGAGACCAGTGTCCGGTCACTTACAGTGACCTCCATTCACCTGGGTTTAGCCACCGAACACATCTGTTACGCTCTGTGAAACCCTATCTTTTCTGTATAGTGTGCTGGTGGCACCATCGGACTGTCTGCACTATACAGGCGGACACTCCGCCGATGAAGTTTCTAACCCTTGCTCAAATGTGCCAACCACCAAGTGTATCGCCTTGTGCACATGTGTTAGCATATTTTCCTAAACGTTTTTCAAGGGTGTTAGCACTCCACTAGATCCTAAATGCATATGCAATGAGTTAGAGCATCTAGTGGTACTTTGATAACCACATTTCGATGCGATTTTTACCCCTCTTAATAGTACGGCTATCGATCCTAAATATGATCACACTCGCTAAGTGTCTATCACCGAAATAAAATGGCTCATATAACTTATACCTTTGCCTTGAGCCTTTTGTTTTTCTCTTTCTTCTTTTCAAGTCCAAGCACTTGATCATCACCATGGAATCACCATCATAATGTAATGATCTTCATTTGCTTCACCACTTGGAATAGTACTACCTATCTCATAATCACTTTGATAAACTAGGTTAGCACTTATGGTTTTATCAATTAACTAAAACCAAACTAGAGCTTTCAAGCCTTTCGGCGTCTGCACCTGCCGTCGCTATAGTGTAGCAGCAGGGATCCCTTTCGGCGCCTGCCCCTGCCACACGTTCAGAGATAGGAGAGCAGTAGATTACTTTACAATTCTTTCCCTAATCCTGCTGCTAACCCTAGAACCTCCACCATGCCGATCATCTTCTTCAGCTCCTTGAACCAAAGATGGCCGAGCGACTTGGTGAGGACGTCCATGAGTTGCCGACCAGTTTTGATAAACTCGATGATGATCTGTCCTCCATCGACATAGTCCCTAAGGAAGTGGAACTTGATGTCGATGTGCTTGCTCCGGTCATGGAGAACCAGATTCTTTACGAGGGTGATGGCAGGCTAGTTGTCCACCATCAGTGCTAGTGGGTGAGCTTCCACACCAGTCAGCTCACCTAGCAGCTGATGTAGCCACACAGCTTGGCACGCCGCTCTGGCCACCGCCACATACTCTGCCTCGCACATGGACAACACCACCACCTTCTGTTTCAGCGATAGCCATGAGATTGGAGCCGATCTGAGGAAGATGAGCACGCTAGAGGTGCTCCGCCATCCATCGATGTCCCCCACCATGTCTGCATTGCTGAACACAGTGAGCTATAGCCCACTTCTGCCGGTCTTGGGAAAGATGATCCCCTGATCCACCGTCCTATTGACGTAGCGTAGCAGCCGCTTTACCGTGGCCCAGTGATCCTTTCAAGGATCCTCCATGAAGCGGCTGACGTAGCCCACGACGAACGTAATATCTGACCTTGTGTGGACTACTAGGTAGCATAGACCACCGATGATGCTACGGTAGAGTGTTGCATCTACCCTTGCCGTAGTACTGGCCTTTGTTAGCTTTAGCCGCTCCTCCATCAGAGTCACGCATGGCTTGCACTCAGCCATGCCACTCTGCTCCAATAGCTTCAAGGCATACGTGCTCTGACCGAGCGTGAGCACCTCCTTCCCCTGTCTCACCTCGTTGCCGAGGTAGTAGGAGAGAATGGCGAGATCGCTCATTCAAAAACAAGCCTCCATCTCACGCTTGAAGCTGTTGATGTCCTTCGCACGCACGCTGATGATGATCAAGTCGTCCACATACACACCGATGATGAGCTCCTCCTTCCCTCGTTGCCGTGTGTAGAGCGCATGCTCAGTTGTGCACCGTATGAACCTAAGCTCGCCCAGCGTGGTGTCAAGCTTAGCGTTCCAGGTTCACAGGGCCTATCGTATCCCATAGAGCATCTTGCGTAGTCGGAGCACCCTATGCTCCACTCCCTTGATGGCAAACCCCAGAGGTTGTATGACGAAGACCATCTCCACCAGCTCGCCTTGAGGAAGGCTGATTTTACGTCCAGGTCATGGGCGCGCCAATCCTTCGCTGCTGCTAAAGCTAGTAGCAGTTGGATAGACTCCATGCGCGCTACCAGCACAAAGACTTCCTCGAAGTCGATGCCCTCACGCTGGACAAAGCCTCAGGCGATGAGGCATGCCTTGTGCTTGACAATGGCGCTGCGCTCGTCCCGCTTGACCTTGTACACCCACTTCAGGCCGATCGGACAACATCCTATAGGTGGATCGACGAGCTCCCATCTTGTTTTCCTCGATCGCCTTCATCTCCTCCAGCATCGCGCGTCGCCAATTTGCATCGCGCTCGGTTAGCGCGAACGTGGGTGGTTCCTCTACACTAATGAAAAGCAGTTCTAGGTCATTGAGCAGCCGACTCGCCAGACCTGAGGACCCTGTGCCACCGATGATGTTGTCCAGCTTACGGAACCATACCTCCTCACCGTCATGGAAAGCATCCACAAACTCCATGATGTCGCTTGGAGGTAAGAAGAACTCGATCGACGTCGATGGAGTCCCCTGTTCCGCCAGAGTGGTCGACACAGCACCCGGAGTTAATCAATAACATGTCGAACCACCTTGAGAGTTTAGAACTAAAACACTTGATGGGAAACGAAGCCTTACTTGATGACGTGGATACGTAGACTAGTATGTTAGTCATTAAAGCTAGCTCATAGCTTGCGGAGCGTAATCATATTTTAAAGTTGCAGTTGTCGTTGATTATTTATGTCTCTGCGTTGCACCCATGTATATCATAATAGGAACAATGATGGATCATGGAGTCGACTGAAGTAGCAGAAAAGATGGTGCCTTGATGATCGTGCCACCATAATGGAATGCTAACTTTTGGTTATATCTTACCTAGCAAGCCCCGGTGCATAACCCCTATTATTCTGCACTTTATTTGATGCTTGTGCATTAAGTTTTAAGGAGTTGAATGAAAACCACTTGCATATATATATCCTTATCCTATGAGTCCTACTAGTATATCAGGATCATGTAGATTGCTATGCTATAGGATTCGGTAGAAATCGAGTGATTACCTGTCACTCGCGAGAGATAGTAAAGATATTATTGTTGTTATTATATTACTATCACATGAAATATATATGGATGATAACCGGAGACTGGGCGGAATGGTACTTTGGATCTGGACTTGGTTAGGCATTCGAGCGAGGCTTGGATTGCATTTGTTCCGCCTGTGTCGATTGAGGACCGTCCGTTGCTGTGGATGGTAGTCAGGTCACAGACTTATTATCCTGAGCACATACTTGCTTATGGGAGCGGAAAGACTCATTACGCTCTTGTCGTGGGTTCCGACTCTTTCTGGACCGACTGATTGGAGGCGGGGAAAGGTGGAGGTCTAAGCACCATACTGAGATCGGGTCTCAAGTGTGGGGGCTTGGAGTCTAAGTTTGGACAGGGACCTGGACCCCTTGACAAGAGTGAAATGGGTTGGTCTCGTTTGTGCCTAGGGTACAAATGGGGCGTGTGTTTCGGGGTACCTAGCTGGGATACATTGGTTCGTGAATCGCTGTTTTCGTGAGACGGGACGACTTGGCTATGGTCTAGCAGCGTAGTAAGAACTGGAATATGAAAGATGGTAAAATGGTTCTGATTGCTCATCACCTTCTTGAAAGTAGCATATATGCTTACATAGAATGGTTAGTTAATGAACTAATGATGACTGCTAATAAAATTGACTATAAGGACGCACGTTTAGTAATGCTTCCTGCAGATGCAATAACCCACAAGCTAGATAGCCTTGCATATCCTTAGAGTTTTTTATTTTTCTCCTGTCAGGTAAGTCTTGCTGAGTACAATCGAGTACTCAGGGTTTTATTCCCACCTGTTGCAGGTGATCGGATGATACTTAGAGTTGACTCTTGTGTGTGGAAACCTCCTGGTGGGCCCAGAGAGGATTCTTTCTCGCTACGACCGTAGTATTTATTTATAACCCTCACTAAAGTTTTTTTTTATAAGAAAAGATATAAAATTTGCTAGCGTCTTTTGTATATAAATGTCCACTACGTTAATGCTCCATCATGTCATTAAATTAATCTTTGTTCCCTCTGTAACTCCGATAACCTTATTATATCCCGCTGTTATAATCAATTGAGGTAATATTATGTTATGGTAATAAAGTGATGTAAAAAATAGCTTAAGAATGTTATAAGCTTTATTCTCTCATTTATGATCATGATGAAAAAATATGGATTTTCGAGTTCTCTTTTGGGGTGTGCTCGACGGAACTGCGTAGTTTAGTGTCCTCTCCTAAGTACTTAGTGTCTAATGGAAAACAAATACTTCTGTGAAACATTAGATTAGACGGTTCTGCCACGTCATCCTCATAATCATCTAAACCCATAACTGGTGAAATCCCAGCCGCACCATTTGATCTTCTGCAAATAATCCCACTCCAGCCTGTCATATGCTTTCCTCATGTCGAGTTTCAAAGCACAACATCTGCTATCCCTTGCCCTCTTCTTCTTTATAAAGTGCAAGCACTCGTAGGCTGTAATTATATTATATGTAATTAGCCGGCCTGGAACAAAGGCCGACTGCTCCTCAGATATTACCTCTGGAAGGATACCCCTCAACCTATTAGCCACCATCTTCGATGCAATTTTGTAAAGCACATTGCATAGGCTGATCGGTCTAAATTAACCAAGTTCCTCCGGATTCTCCACTTTTGGGATCAAAACAATGCTTGTGTTGTTGATAATAGAGAGGTCATCTTCTCCTCGCAACACTCGCAAGACAATAGACGTTACCTCTTCCCCGCACAGCTCTCAGTGACGCTGAAAAAATGTGCTGGATATCCGTCCGGTCCGAGAGCTTTGGTCGGAAACATTTAGAACAAAGCCATGCCTTGCGGGTGCAGTAGGGCCGGTTTGTTTTCCTAGAGACCGGTAGGGACCGGCCCCGAAAAAAAAAAGATTTCGTTTCTCCCGGACTTGGCTGGCGCCATGCTCTCTAGGCCATTTTCGCCTGGGCTTTAAAGCTTCCCTGATTGGCCGTGTTTCTATAAGCCTTAATCCTAGGTAGTCCTTTACTAATATGTGGTTGTACTCTCGTGCCTCGTCATCAATCTACAAGTTTAGCCTGACATTTTGCTTTTCCACAACCAATGGCTTGGAAAAACTTGTTTTATTCTATGCTAGCACCTCTTCTACAGCGTGTCACAAAACATCATTTTCCCCTTCCATAGTATTTGAACTATGTATATAACATTACTAGTTCTAGAGAGAATTTCATTACAAATATTGATTATTATTTTAGATATGTTATAATGCATTAATGAGTTCGTAACTCCCTGGTAAATTTTAAAAAGTAGCATAATGTGTATATTTAATTTAGAAGATATTAACAATTCAAATGCTAGAGTTCATCAATAAAAATGAAAACGTGGATTATCATCTAATTTAGATAAATTAAAAATTCAAACCTAAATAATTTAAAATGTATCAACAGTTACTCATAGATTTCCAATAAACTTATAGTCAACAACAACATCAATTTCTGTTCTTGGGGTTTTCCAGCGTCTTAAAACATAAGAAAAGACAATATCTAAAAAGAGATATGACATATTACTTTACAAGAATATATTATTATTATTTATATATCTTGAACCAACCATCATGAACAGTAAATTGAGTATATTTAGTTATATAAAGATTAGTTTAGTAACCTGGATCAATGCCAAGTTTTTTTTTTTTTTTTTTTGGCATTGGTTCATCCCTCAATTGAGGACCTTCTTCCTTATCACCAAAGGCCATCGGCCAACAGTATGGATACAAGAGCTAATTACTAGTTAGCTAAAATTATCCCCAGTACATCAAACAAGAGGGCTAATAGATGTGCTAATTTTTTAACCAAGTCTAAAACTCAGCTAATTTTTTGTCCAACTAGTAACTAGCCATAGCTCGTTCAAACATAATAATCATCTCCAAGTTCATGACGACCTTTCATATGTTCCAAAAGAGGAACAATCCAGATAGTTGGAGACACAAAAACACACATGCGATACAATGGGCTTCAGTGGTGGACCTAGTCTGGGCCATAGCGCTGTGGATAGGGCCGGTGCACCCGTTCAGGTTCTAGGCGCAGCTTCCTCCTGAGTTTCAGCAGAGCACGCCATCTTCCCGTCTGAAATTCAGGTTCTAGGCGCAACTTCTAATAAGTTTCAGCAGAGCACACCATCTTCCCGCCTGAAGTCTTCATCGTCGCTTCAACATCATCGGAGGTAACAGCCAGGGACGTAGAGCCTAAAGGTAGAATTATACACAGTATGTTATTATAAACCAAAAATGTCCGATCTGGTTGTATAAACATGCAATCTGGAAAAATTGTACATACTGGGGGTTGCTTGGGGATCAAACCGATTTCTTCAGCAATACGCATCTTCTTTCTCACATACTCATAGTACGTCCTTGGTTTCCAAAACTGAAAATGAAAAGCTGCCATATCAGCAAATAAAGTAAATTTGAGTGTGCATTGAAAGCTAGAGCAGAGGTACATCTATCATCTCAGAAAGAAAAAGAAGCCACTGACGTTTTCTACAATGGTGTCCATGACCAACTGATGAACATCACCATCTTGAGACTACAAAGAGCAAAAACAAGTTGATGTGGAGAAACATTCCCATTAGACCTTGGTCTCATGTAAGAAGGTTACCTTTTTAACAATGCGATCCAAATGGGGTTTATACTGGACAAGAAGATATAAAACAATTAAACTCAGATGATAAAATAGTTTTTTTTTTTTTGGGGGGGGGGGGGGGGGGGGGGTTGCAGAACCAAAAGGCTAGAGAAATTGAAGTAACATAACATGTGTGGAGAAAGGCAACTTACAAGCCGTTCCATTGGAAATAGATTCGGTTCGAACTGAGTTCCCCATAGAAACATGGACTGATACATGTCTTCATTGTACACGAATCTCAAAGCATCTGTGAAATTCATCTAAGCAATGTTGAAAGCAAAGAAATGTCTCTGTCAGCAAGCATATAAAGCTTGAACAAATAGAGGGGAAAACACAACATCCCTGGTTTGTCGGTTTACCATATTCAGGCAAGAATGAAACCTGTTTCCTAGCAAGCAGCTCCCACATCTTAGTAAGGAAACCAGCATAAGCATAATCATCCTCCACACCCCCACACAAATTCCTTAATAAAAAATAAAATATCAAACATCGTCATAATTTGCAATGCCAACTAAATTAACATGAGATGGCAGGGAATTACATAGAATCTTGCGACAATTGTAGTGTTGTAAACAGAGGGAAATTCTTCTGCGATCTTCAATGCATGATACAAGAGCAGATTCTCAATTCTTTGACGCTAAACAACAAAGCAGCTTTTAGAATGTAAGTTGCAAGAGTAAAGAACCAAATGCATTCAGTGAAACCTTTAACCATGAGACTTTTGTTGAATATTTACCTTCCCTGACCTCTCTGTTATGTACAATCCAATCAACTGCGTGAGAAAAGAAGGCAAATCAGAACACTGATGACATATGAACAGTAGTGTACAAAGATCACACTACGCACACCTTAGTTTTTCTTGATAACTTCTCCCAGAAATGGATAAATTGTTGGTCATCTGCAAGCTTATTACGAGTGTAGGGGCAAATTCCCAAGCCTTCGAACTCTACCTGCACAATAGCACATTCATTGCTAGCAACAGTATTCATGCATAGACCACTATAACCAGTGCTATACTATCCTTGCAGAAATTCTATAGCGGCAGTCAATGGCATCATCTGTCTCCTAAACGTCTCACATAGGTCACCTTTAGCAACTATGGGATAAGTTTATCATCCTTGTGGAGGTTTAAAGTTTAAAATGATGTATTATGTGGCACTTTGCTATGTTAAACGTTTGCGGATTGGTTTCTTGGCGCCAGTTGGATGAACCCTATGTGTTCATTCCAAAGTGGCTTCTTGCCAGGCTCGTTTTATGTTTCGGTTGCATCAAACTCATGTAATTTTGTTGCTGTCAAGTAATGAAATTCGGCTATGCCGTTGTGGAAAAAAATTATGTGGCACTTGCAAGGACTGTTGTCTATTTGCATTTGCATGGTTTGTAAACAAAGTAGGCACGGTGCAAACTGCAAACAATTCAGAAACAGTAGGGCAGTGGCAGAGCTAGGACGGGTGCCTTGTGCCCACAGGTACACCCAAACTTTGGGTTTGTCATTATGCATCACCTAATTGCATGTAAGCTAAATCCTGCATGCTAAAGAATTATTGGCCATAGGTGTGCACCTGAATGTAGTGATTTCACTACTTATCTGCCCATAAAGTTCTATATATCATCGATCTGGCCAGAAAGCTCACATGGCCATGTACATGACAGGACGAGCTCTCCACCATCTGTATTAAAGATATGCTGTCCACTATTGCATTTCTCTCAATAGAGAGTAAAGAACTCGTTTTGATGACATGGTTGATAGCTTTATGTTTGTATTTCAAGCATACTAGCAGCTTATTTCCATTGTATGTGATGTTATCATGCTGCAGTAGAGGCGTGGTGCAAAGTGAAAAGGAGGGGAAACGCATAGTTAGGCATCAGAGGGGGCAACCGTGCGATTATATCAACAGGGCTCTGCCTTTATTGTAGGAGAACAAGAGATCCACCACAACATATAATCGGCCTGTTCGCTGGTTAGTTTATGGGCTGATAAGCCTGACTGGTGCTGGTTTGTTGTGAGAGGAAAATACTGTTGGCTGGCCGATAAGCTCTCGCTTAAACCAACAAGCGAACAGGCTGAACGTGGCCATGTGGGCTTAGCAGCAATTTTTTGTTGTACTCACTCCGATTTCAAGCATAAGTTGTTTTACCTTTGTGCACAACGCACAAGGACTGGACTGCATTCTTTCTTGCAAAGTGACACATTCCAAACTCCAAACCAACAATGGGATTTGAGTACCTAGTGGTCTATACAAGGTGTGGAACCTTCCTAGCATATGGCCTCAGTATCTCTCAGCTTCACCTTCAGAATGACAGGTCGTGATAATGTAACAGTCAAAACAGAAAACAACTCATACTAAGGAATATAGTTGTTTAACACTTACAGTAACTCGAAGCACCATGCGCTGGTAATCCTCCACACGAGCAAACTTGCAGTACGTAGAGTCGAAGAACCAATCAAAATCGCACTCATAATGATCATAGTACCCATTGTCTTCAAGAACCGAGGGAGGGAATATCGCTAACAGAATTGCATCGTCCAGACCCCGGTATTTCTTCTGTATCAACGTCCCCCAAAGCAAAGTTTAACTTTGTATGATCTTGACATGGCATTCTGCATCTGATGCTCTAATAGTAACAAAAAGTTACCTCATGAGCCCTGACGCGACACAGGGCGAGGCGTTGGTTCAATGCTGTCTGCTGCTCCTCATTGAAGTGAACCCAAAGCTCATCGTCATGAGCAGAAGCATAATCGTCATCAAGGGATGGGACGTCCATCCACTTGCGCAAACCATCTATCTCCTTGGTGAGCTTCTCGCCATCCCAGTCAAGGCCTTCGATTTGCTCTTGCTCTTGCTCTTGTCCGTGGACAATCTCGCCGGAAGAGTGGCCGGCACCATCGCGCGCAACGTTGCCGAGATCCCCAGAAGGTGTAGGTGTGCTTTGGATCTTGGGTCTCTTTTCACCGGTCCATGCGCTCGTTGCCTCCGTCCCAGCAGCTTCTCGCCCCTCGCTCACCGAAACTGAGGAGGACGCTTCACCGGATCCTCGCCAGCCGCCAGCGGCGCGCGCGAGATTGGAGCGGCCTTTTTTTTTTTTTAACTGTTTGGCCATTTTTTCGAACAAAATTTACGTTTAGCTCCTGTAAGACTTAAACTCATCTTTAACCCTGAGATCGGCGCCATGAGTCCTAACGCCGAGGTGTCTGGCCGTGCACTGCAGGAAATCCTAGGTGGCGTTGATGTGGCCGGTACCTCGGCGTCAGAATACATGCCGCCGAGCTCGGCGCCGCAGATCTTGACGCCGAGCTCGGCGCCATGTATTCTGGCACAGAGCATGCATTTAAAATAGGCGCCAGTACCGCATGTCTCCATCCACCGAGGACTTCGCCTCGTCGACCGGTGCGGCGCTACGTCCCACGGACTCACGGAGCAAGCGGAGGAAGGTGAAGGGGAAGCGAGCAAATCGATTCGAATCCATCTCGATCACGTAGTAGTAGCAGCGTAATGTAGGCTATGCTAGCTACTCCTAGCTGCTAGCACGTCGTAGTACGATCTAGCAACTCAATCGCCATCAGTCACGTCCGTATCTCAAAATTCACGAAGATCTTCATCGTCTGCTGCTAGTGTAGGAGTCGTATCTCGGCTACCTGGCTCTACTCTATTTTTTTGCTCTTTTGTTTTTTGGAGTCCATGTAAAGAAGTGACGTCGCCCAGCGCGGGGAGAGTGAAGCGGTAGCCGGTAGGCATGATGATGCCCTTGCCCCCTCGCCTTGCCCCGTCCCTTCGGTGTCAGACGGCCAGTCGTTGATATCGCTGGAGCTATGGTGCAGGGGCAACCGGCCAGAGCGGGAGGCAGTGCAACCGCAGCTGCATCCGCCGAACAGCGAGTGACGTGCCATTCGCACGGCAGGCTGCGCTGCCACACGGACGTGACTGATGGCAACTGAGTTGCCAGATCGTACTACGACGTGCTAGCAGCTAGGAGTAGCTAGCATAGCCTACAATACGCTGCTACTACTACGTGATCGAGATGGATTCGAATCGATTCGCTCGCTTCCCCTTCTCCTTCCTCCGCTTGCTCCGTGAGTCCATGGGACACAGCGCCGCACCGGTCGATGAGGCGAAGTCCTTGTTGGATGGAGACATGCGGTACTGGCGCCTGCTTTAAATGCAGGCTCGGCGCCAGAATACATGGCGCCGAGCTCGGCGTCAAGATCTGCGGCGCCGAGCTCGGCGCCATGTATTCTGGCGCCGGGGTACCGGCCACGTCAACGCCACCTAGGATTTCCTGCAGTGCACGGCCAGGCACCTCGACGTCAAGATCTGTGGCGTCGAGACGTGTTATCTCGGCGCCATGACTCATGACGCCGACCCCTAGGATCCAAAGATGAGTTTAAATCTTTCAGGGACCAAACATAAATTTTGTTCGAAAAAAGCCAAATAGTAAAAAATACGGTTGGAGCGGTGACTCTCCATCTACGATGGACAGGGATAAAGCGCGACCCGTCGCGCATAGGCAAATCCCGCGACCCCAGCCTGTGCAGTGGTTGAGCAGACATTTGCGAGTAGCCACCCACTCACTGCATGCGCATGCGGCAAAGCGACACCAGCCCTAGGACTGAGCCCCACGCTCCACGCTCGTGAGTCGTGACCAAACCAGCGCAGGTACCTTGCACAAAAATCTAAAAAAGAAAATCATGTTATTTAAATTGCTATAACTTTTGAACAACATATCCGTTTTTAATTTGTTAAATTTGTAGCTCACTCGGCTGATCCTAGCGCTTCTCTTACTCGATTTGTTGGCCGTCCATCTTGCTGTTGTCAGCGGTGGAGATGTAGCGAGTGGTCGCGGGGCCCAAGGTGGCAGGCAGAGCCTTCCTATCGCTGCTGCATTAGCCTGGGCGTTCGGTTTTAACCGACGGTTCGGTTCGGTTTTTTCGATTTTCCAAAATTTCGGTTTCTAGAAAATGACCCCGATCGGTTTACTAAAATTCCAAAATCCAACCAATTTCGGTTCGGTTTTTTAGTTCGGTTAAAACCGAATAAACCAATGCAAGAAAACATCAGACGGGATTTAGAATTGACAGCACAGCACAACATATTATTTGAAGACTCAAGACTGTTACAAACTTAACAATTCAATGCTCAAATCAAATATTACAAATTTGTAGTTCATTCTTGATAATAAACCACAGTACTCCATCAGTTTTGATAAACAACAGGAAAAAAACAGGGTTCGGTTCGATTTCTCGGTACTTCGGTTCGGTATTGCATAGAAACCGAAACCGAAGCCGAACACCGAACTTCACAGAACTAGAAATCAAAACTGAACCGAAAAACCGACTATTCGGTTCGGTTTTGGTTTCAGTGTTCGGTTTTCGGTGAAAAAGTGCCCAGGCTGACTGCTGCATGCCCACATGCGGAGATCGAGATCGTCTACGCCACTTCTTTTTTTTGGCAGTGGGCCCACACGTTGAATGGGAGAGAGTAGCCTGGGAGAGCCCACACACCACACCGCTCTCCTGTGGCAGAACCTCCTAAGTTATAGGGCCCACATGCATTTGTCACTGTCCGGTGACCTTTGACATCTATGCATATGTTTCCATGAACTTAAAAAGACTGTCGGGTGTCCTCGGGTAACCCCGAATCATCCACGATTTCCAAGCAGGATCACGTTACAGAGTCATTGCAGTGTTACAACATTTATTCAAATATCAAAATCAGAGTAAAAACAGCGGAAGTCTTACGATAACATAGTTTACAAACAAGTTATTTCAAACCTTACAAACTAAGTTCTTTAATTATTACAAACCATAGTAGTAGTGGAGTGGCATAATTAATATATACATAACACACAAAATAAACATCATGCCCAAGGATCACACATTTACTTCTCATCGTCAGAACGAACGATAGTCATGCAGCACGATCCAAAACAGATCTGCCCATGAGGCTCACCTGCAACAAGGGGTCAACGAACCCTGAGTACGAAAGTACTCAACAAGACTTATCTGAAATATTAACTGATAAACTCAGTAATGCAGGCTCAGGGATTCAAGGTATAGCTTTAACAATGATCAAAGTTCTTTTGCGTAAAAGCTCTTTTAACAACATTCTTTATATAGAAAACTTCTCAAGAATTATATACAAAGCTGACACGATTCCGCACTAAGATCATGAAACTTCATATTCAGCACCTTCACAAGCCTTATTCAAGTTCCGGTTATTAATTCTACGATGATGAACAGTGAGTTGAGTCTCCATAACCGAGGAGCAACGACGATTCGAACCGATTATAAACCCAGCTGGGAATTCCAGACCACACGACATATGCAGGTCCCCGACCTCACATATATCAACCTACCCTCGGATCCTCTAAAATAAGAACGGGTCCGCGCCACCCGAGAATACAGCACACCTCAAATCCGGCCACATTCCAGCCATGAGGGTACACGCTATTCCCGCCATCTCTCCACTCCCAGTGCGCGAGTAGCCATTCTCGTAATAGAATTGCCAAGTTCAGGCTTACCGGAGTATGTGGTTAGTACTACAAATTCTCACCTCATGCAATTCAACAACGGACGTGCCTTAATCGACACAGGCGGAAAGAACCCGCTCACAAGACCTCCATGTCCTGTGGCTCACACACACTGAGTCCGCCCGGTCTAGATTTATTACTCCATATTCCCATATCACATGCTAACAATATTGACCAATGTCCCATTTAAAACTTGCAGGTGGCAGGTAGTCACCCGACTTTCATCGTTCTACGCATAGCTAAGCAAAACTAGGCATATACGAGTTTAAAACTGGTAATATGGTAAATATGGAATAACAAGAGTGGTAATGCACCAATTAGGCTTTTACTTAACTCCTAATCACTTAATGCAGTAACGGAAAGTAAAAGCGAAATTAATTTGTAAAACACAAGGTAGGGTTGTATGCATCCGAGGCTTGCCTTCGTTGACGGAAAAGTCCTGATTCCTGCGACGTTACACAAGTATTCGATCCGACCTCAACAGACGGATTAACCTCTTCAACAGCTTGATTAACTACCACGTTTTCACCTTCAGTTCACTACACGTAATAACAATGCCATGTTTAACATGATGCGGAATACGAAATATGATGCTCGATGATGGATGCAAAATTAATAATTTGAATACAACTTTCC
Source organism: Miscanthus floridulus (assembly GCF_019320115.1). NCBI lineage: Eukaryota > Viridiplantae > Streptophyta > Magnoliopsida > Poales > Poaceae > Miscanthus > Miscanthus floridulus. The sequence continues at coordinate 10,355 of NW_027098409.1, read as the reverse complement.
TTCGCGGTACAGTTGCAAGTCAAACAAACTAAATCTTTTTCGTAACACATATATCAACTGCCAAGGATCATTAACAACAAATGACCCAAGGTCATCACTCAATCCAAAAGTCCAAACAAAAACCTAAATCATTAAAGGTTACTATTTGCTTTTATGAATTAATTATTTAATTCAAAATTATGAAATAAATCAACTTATTCTGATTGAGCTCAAAATTTTAGTACATGTTCATTACATGTTAACTAAGTGGCAAAATAAATTTCATAATTTTTGGATAAATAAATAAGCCTAGAAAAATCATGGAAATCCATTTATGAATAAATTGAGCAATTTTTATCACATTTAAAAATTACTGAAAAACATTATTTCATATTTTTCTTAAATACTATACCTCACAGAGAAGTCACTCAAAAATTTTCATAATTTTTGGAGCTCTAAATAAATCTACACAAAAATAACAAAAACAGACACTATTCATTCAAATCTGAAAATAGAAAAATCCATTTGAACGCTGAGTCACTGACAACGGGTCCCACATGTCATCTTCAACCTCCGACGTTGACCTACTGGCAGCGACGGCTCTGACCGGAGATAACTCGCCGACGGTGAGTCCAATGGCGATGGCCAAGGTACCAAAACGTTCACCAAGACTAGGCGCATCTATTGACGTCCCTACTTGATCCGATAACGGTCCTATGCTAGCTCAACGTCGGCCATGGCGGATGCGGTGGCACGGACAGTGCTACGCCGGCGAAACGAAGCCGAAAACGGGGAAACAGAGGGCATGGAAAGGTCCAGTAGCTCACCACGAACACGTTCAAGCAAGAATTAAGGCCGGAGAAGCAACGGTGAAGCGGGACGGCGTTCACAGCGATCACGGCGGTGCGAGCAATGGCGACGGCGGTGTTCTAGTGGCTGTGGTGGACAAAACGAGCAATCAACAAGATATTAAGCACCACGGCATCACGGAGAAGCTGAAACAATGCTTCCTGAGATCAGAAGCTCACCGTAGAGTACTGGCCACGACGGCGCTCGCTCGACGGGGACTCTGCCGGCCGCGAGGAAGAAGAGCAGTGGTCAGTGAGTTCCCGGTGAAATCAGCCAACCACAGTTGGCTGGGATGGATGCGCAAGAGAAAGACGGAACTGGAACGGCCTTTACCAAGACGACCACGGCGCTAGGGAGACGGTGCGGGCTCGCCGGAGCTATGGCGGTGGCGTCGGGAAAACAGAGCAAGAGAACGGGGCCAACGGCGACGGCCTGGGCTAAATAGAGCAGCTCAGAAGCGCAAGGAAGCTATGCTGTGGCCTTCACCACGCTAGCAGCGACGCCAAAGACGGCCACGACCGCGCCTGGAAGCAAACCGAAGGTCGCCGCCGGTGTAGCTTGAGCGGTGAGTACTGTTCATCGAATTTACAAAATTGCCCTCCAGTTTGAAACTCAAATTACTCCCAAATTTTTGCAACAACTCAAAAATCTCCAAAAATAAAAGTTGTTCAAAATCAAAAGTTCTACAACTTTGCTTTTATAACCATCTCCTAATTCGGTCTAGATTTTGAAATGAACTTTTGAATTTGAATAGGGAAATTTATCGAATTACGCCTTTTTGATTTACTCAAAAATTTTCTACACAACTTGAAAAACTCCAAAAACAAACTTTGTATAACTTGCCAAGCTCTACACTTTTGCTTTTGGGCCCAACCCCAAAATATGCTTAGATTTTGAAATGGATTTTCAGGGTAGGGTTTAAATGTTGAAAAGCGGGGTTTTCTGGAAAAATTCAAAATCCAAACAAACATTGAACTTGAGTCAAACAATACAATGCAACACATACCACATAAATATAAACTTGTTTTAGCGTATGCATCTCAAAGTTTCACCAAATGCCAAATGCTTTGCAATGCATATGATGACATGTCAGATTTTAATATTTAAACACCCGAGGTGTTACAATCCTTCCCCCTAAAAGAAATCTCGCCCCGAGATTCAAAGCCATAGGGTAAGTAATGGAAAAGGAAATGTGTCGCGAGAACACATACAAACTCTGTCCATAAAACAGCCGAGGTTACTTTACAAAACACAACTTGTAGCAACCGAGCTCAACTAACATTATTCTATTCTATATTGACGCTAGAAATTCTAGAAACTTTTCTAACAAGTAGTCTTCTGATTCCCAAGTAGCTTCCTCTTCTGAATGTTGATTCCATTGTATTTTATAGAACTTGATTGTCCGTCTTCGAGTAACACGATCTTTCTGATCTAACACTCGGATAGGATATTCGGAATAAGTTAAATCCGGTTCTAGTTCCACTCCTTCAACTTCAACATTCTGTTCAGGCACTCGGAGACACTTCTTCAATTGAGAAACATGGAACACATCATGCACAGCTGCAAGATGTTCAGGTAATTGCAAGCGATATGCCACTTTTCCATACCTTTCCAAAATTTGATATGGTCCAATATATCGAGGTGCCAACTTTCCTTTAACACCAAAACGGGTAACTCCCTTCATTGGTGATACTTTCAGATATACAAAATCTCCTTTGGTAAATACCAATGGTCTCCGTCTTCTATCCGCATAACTCTTTTGTCGAGATTGAGCTATCTTCAAATTTCTCTGTATTTGCCTAACCTTGTCTTCTGTTTCTTTCACAAGGTCAACTCCAAAGAATCTTCTTCTCTCTAGGTTCAGACCAACTCAATGATGTTCTGCATCTACGACCATAGAGTGCTTCAAATGGAGCCATTCTAATGCTTTCCTTGATAACTATTGTTGTATGAGAACTCGACCAAAGGTAAGCATTCATCCCACTTATTGGAATAGTTAAGGACACAACACCTTAACATATCTTCAAGTACTTGATTGACTCTTTCCGTCTGTCCATCAGTCTGCGGATGATAAGCTGTACTATACAGAAGTTTAGTACCCAATGAAGAATGCAATTGTTTCCAAAAGTTGGAGACAAACTGTGTACCTCTATCTGACACAATAGTCTTGGGTACTCCATGCAAACTCATGATTCTTGCTAAGTACATCTTGGCATATTGGATCGTAGGATATATTGTCTTGACTGGAAGAAAATGTGCTGACTTAGTGAGTCGATCTACAATAACCCATACTGAGTCAAATCCTTTTGATGTCTTGGGTAGACCAACAATAAAATCCATACTTATGTCCTCCCACTTCCAAGATGGAATAGGCAATGGTTGTAATTCACCAGCAGACCTCAAATGTATAGCTTTCACCTTTTGACAAGTATCACACTTCGCTATATATCTAGCAATTTCTATTTTCATTTTAGTCCACCAGAATCTTTGCTTCAAATCATGGTACATCTTGTTGCTTCCTGGATGGATAGATAACCTAGTAGCATGTGCCTCATCTAGAATTGACTGCCGCAACTCAGGAACTTTTGGTACCACCAGGCGATCCTTGAACCACAACACATCTTCATTGTCAATGCTAAAGCATTCCGCTTTTCCATTCTTGACTCTTTCCTTAATATGGGCTATACCCTTGTTTTCCTTCTGAGCAGCAATAACTTGATCTCGAATAGTGGCTTCAACAATTATGTTGGTCAAACTTCCTTGTTGAATTACTTCTACATTCAACTTCTCCATTTCTTGACATAAATTCAAATCCATTGTCCTCACTGTCAGACAATTGCAATAACCTTTGCGACTGAGGGCATCTGCAACTACATTTGCTTTACCGGGGTGATAATGTACTTCCAAGTCATAATCCTTAATCAGTTCTAACCATCTTCTCTGTCGCATGTTCAACTCTGACTGAGTAAAGATATACTTTAGGCTTTTGTGGTCTGTATACATATGACATGTATTACCAAGCAGGTAATGCCGCCAAATCTTCAGAGCATGAACCACAGCTGCTAACTCCAAGTCATGGGTCGGATAGTGTTCTTCATGTTGCTTAAGTTGCCGGGATGCATAAGCAATGACTCGACCTTCTTGCATCAATACACATCCAATACCAATACCTGAAGCATCACAATAAACATCAAACGGCTTCTCGATGTCAGGTTGGGCTAATACTGGTGCAGTGGTTAACAGTCTCTTCAAAGTCTGGAAAGCCTCCTCACAATCTGATGACCAGACAAACTTAACTTGGTTCTTCAACAATTCAGTTATGGACTTTGATATTTTTGAGAAATCTAGAATAAACCGGCGGTAATATCCCGCCAAACCCAGAAAACTCCGAACTTGATGAACTGTGGTTGGCGGTTTCCAATCAAGCACATCCTTCACTTTGCTTGGATCAACTGCAACTCCTTCGGCTGACAAGACATGTCCAAGAAATTGCACTTCCTTAAGCCAAAAATCACACTTGCTGAACTTGGCATATAGTTGATGTTCTCTCAAACGGGTCAGAACAATTCTGAGATGTTCCGCATGTTCTTTCTTATTCTTGGAATATACTAAAATGTCATCAATAAACACCACTACAAACCTGTCTAGCTCAGGCATGAATACTGAGTTCATTAGATACATGAAATGAGCTGGAGCATTTGTCAAACCAAAAGACATTACCAAGTATTCATATAATCCATATCTTGTGGTAAACGCCATTTTGGGAATATCTTCAGGCTTTATCTTGATTTGGTGATATCCTGATCTCAAATCTATCTTGGAGAAAACTTTGGCTCTGGCCAATTGATCAAAAAGCAGATCTATCCGAGGTAATGGATATTTATTCTTGATGGTCACTTCATTCAACGGACGATAGTCAACACATAACCTCAGGGTCTCATCTTTCTTTTTCACAAAAATTGCTGGACATCCCCAAGGTGAGGAACTAGGTTGGATAAACCCTTTCTCAATCAATTCTTGTAACTGAGTCTTCAACTCGGCCAATTCCTTATGTGGCATCCTATAAGCTCTCCGAGAAATCAGAGCTGTTCCAGGTTGTAACTCTATATTAAACTGTACATCCCTATCAGGTGGTAGACCGGGCAAATCTTCAGGAAACACATCCGGAAATTCACACACTACCAGAATATCTCTAATCTCTTTAACAGCAGTTGCACAAATCTTGCCCACTAATCTTCTTAGGGTTGGAAGTTGGATAAGAAGTTGAGAATTACTATCAGGCAAATTCACTCGTAAGGTCCTATTCAAAGCATCTATAACAGCCTTATGCTGATATATCCAATTCATTCCCAAAATTACATCTATATCTTGATCCTTAAGGATAATCATGGTAGTGGGAAAAATATGCCCACCCAGGTTTACGGGTACCTGGTATACCATTTCCTTAGTACATAGATGTCCCCCGAGCGACTGTATAAAGAAACTTTCCTTTGTTGCCCCAATTGAAATTTTATGCTTCACGACAAATGTTCTATTGATGAATGAATGCGATGCGCCAGAATCAAAAAGTATAACTGTAGGGTGATTGGCAACAGGAAACATACCCATCATCACTGGCTCCCCTTCTAGAATTTCTCCAGCTTGAATATAGAACACTCGTCCTGTCTTCCTCTCATCTTTGCCCTTCTGAGCATTCTGATTGGGGTTCTTATTTGGTGCCTGACCCTGTTGTTGATTAGCAGGGGCCTTCTGATAATTTTGATTAGCCTGCCTAGGATATGGACATTCCCTGGAGAAATGACCAGTTCTTCCACAATTGTAACACGGATAGTTGTGACCCTGGGATGTTGGAGCATTGCCACCAGGAGCATTGGTTGACTATGAATTCAGATAGGTTATAGCAGGACGGACATTTGACTGTTGCCTAGCTTGGAACTGCGGCGGACGATAAGGAGGACGATTATGATGTACTGGATGATAAATCACCCTCTGCCTCTTCTGATTTCCACCAAAAGATCTAGACGGCACACTCTTTTTCTTTTTGAGCTCCTTATGTAGATACGTATTATGTTCTTCTAAATCTTCTACATAGAATTCTAGCTCATGAGTTCTAGCTCTAGCTATATTTTCCCTGTGCCAAGCTTCATTTCTTCCTTCCACCGTATGAACTAACATACTTTCATAGTTCCTATGCGCGGTGGTGAGCTGCCTCAATTGACCCTGTAATTCTCCTATTTGTATAACATCCAAAGCCCTATCTCTAGTAGATTGTGCTAACTCCATAGAAACCCTCAATATCTCTGCTTGGAGATCAGGCCTAGTACTGCTACTACTAGCACCATTATTTCTAGGGGCAAGTTGGTGACGAGGAACTCCTTTGGGTCCGGTGGACTTACGGGGCGTCATCTTGGCACGAGCCATACTGTAGGTAGCCAATTTAATCCAAGTAAGACCATTGATCAAAATCTAGAAAGTAGCTAAGATGGTTTACATTCCTCAAACCAGACTCACTACTTAACTCCAGACTAAGAGGTGAAGGAAGTAACGAGTGAATTATTCCTGATGCATGAATCGTTCTTACGAACAAAAACATCAAAGTTTATAATGCACATAAACAACATTTATTTTTATATAGGGCATAGTATAATTACTACTCCACCACACAAAAACCTTTTTAATCAAATAGGGAATGGTGAGAAAGAAATAAGATAAGTCAGAAGCAATTTGGACCAAATTAACAAGTTAAATTTAGTCATCCAAATCATTTTGAAGTTTTTGTAAAACAATACAACAAAACCTTGTAACGATCGCTCTGATACCATTCTGTGGTAGAACCTCCTAAGTTATAGGGCCCACATGCACCTGTCACTGTCCGGCGACCTTTGACATCTATGCATATGTTTTCATGAACTTAAAAAGACTGTCAGGTGTCCTCGGGGAACCCCAAATCATCCACGATTTCCGAGCAGGATCACGTTACAAAGTCATTGCAGTGTTACAACATTTATTCAAATATCAAAACCAGAGTAAAAACAGCGGAAGTCTTATGATAACATAGTTTACAAACCAGTTATTTTAAACCTTACAAACTAAGTTCTTTAATTATTACAAACCATAGTAGTAGTGGAGTGGCATAATTAATATATATATAACACACAAAATAAACATCCTGCCCAATGATCACACATTTACTTCTCATCGTCAGAACAAACGATAGTCATGCAGCACGATCCAAAACAGATCTGCCCATGAGGCTCACCTGCAACAAGGGGTCAACGAACCCTAAGTATGAAAGTACTCAACAAGACTTATCCGAAATATTAACTGATAAACTCAGTAATGCAGGCTCAGGGATTCAAGGTATAGCTTTAACAATGATCAAAGTTCTTTTGCATAAAAGCTCTTTTAACAACATTCTTTATATAGAAAACTTCTCAAGAATTATATACAAAGCTGACACGATCCGCACTGAGATCATGAAACTTCATATTCAGCACCTTCACAAGCCTTATTCAAGTTCCGGTTATTAATTCTACGATGATGAACAGTGAGTTGAGTCTCCATAACCGAGGAGCAACGACGATTCGAACCGATTATAAACCCAGCTGGGAATTCCAGACCACACGACATATGCAGGTCCCCGACTCACATATATCAACCTACCCTCGGATCCTCTAAAACAAGAATGGGTCTGCGCCACCCGAGAATACAGCACACCTCAAATCCGGCCACATTCCAGCCACGAGGGTACATGCTATTCCCGCCATCTCTCCACTCCCAGTGCGTGAGTAGTCATTCTCGTAATAGAATTGCCAAGTTCAGGCTTACCGGAGTATGTGGTTAGTACTACAAATTCTCACCTCATGCAATTCAACAATGGACGTGCCTTAATCGACACAGGCGGAAAGAACCCGCTCACAAGACCTCCATGTCCTGTGGCTCACACACACCGAGTCCGCCCAGTCTAGATTTATTACTCCACATTCCCATATCACATGCTAACAATATTGACCAATGTCCATTTAAAACTTGCAGGTGGCAGGTAGTCACCCGACTTTCATCGTTCTACGCATAGCTAAGCAAAACTAGGCATATACGAGTTTAAAACTGGTAATATGGTAAATATGGAATAACAAGAGTGGTAATGCACCAATTAGGCTTTTACTTAACTCCTAATCACTTAACGCAGTAACGGAAAGCAAAAGCGAAATTAATTTGTAAAACACAAGGTAGGGTTGTATGCATCCGGGGCTTGCCTTCGTTGACGGAAAAGTCTGATTCCTGCGACGTTACACAAGTATTCGATCCGACCTCAACAGACGGATTAACCTCTTCAACAGCTTGATTAACTACCACGTTTTCACCTTCGTTCACTACACGTAATAACAATGTCATGTTTAACATGATGCGGAATACGAAATATGATGCTCGATGATGGATGCAAAATTAATAATTTGAATACAACTTTCTTTCGCGGTACAGTTGCAAGTCAAACAAACTAAATCTTTTTTGTAACACATATATCAACTGCCAAGGATCATTAACAACAAATGACCCGAGGTCATCTCTCAATCCAAAAGTCCAAACAAAAACCTAAATCATTAAAGGTTACTATTTGCTTTTATGAATTAATTATTTGATTCAAAATTATGAAATAAATCAACTTATTCTGATTGAGCTCAAAATTTTAGTACATGTTCATTACATATTAACTAAGTGGCAAAACAAATTTCATAATTTTTGGATAAATAAATAAGCCTAGAAAAATCATGGAAATCCATTTATGAATAAATTGAGCAATTTTTATCACATTTAAAAATTACTGAAAAACATTATTTCATATTTTTCTTAAATACTATACCTCACAGAGAAGTCACTAAAAAATTTTCATAATTTTTGGAGCTCTAAATAAATCTACACAAAAATAACAAAAACAGACACTATTCATTCAAATCTGAAAATAGAAAAATCTATTTGAACGCTGAGTCACTGACAACGGGTCCCACATGTCATCTTCAACCTCCGACGTTGACTATGGCAGCGACGGCTCTGACCGAAGATAACTCGCTGACGGTGAGTCCAATGGCGATGGCTAAGGTACCAAAACGTTCACCAAGACTAGGCGCATCTATTGACGTCCCTACTTGATCCGATAACGGTCCTATGCTAGCTCAACGTCGGCCATGGCGGATGCGGTGGCACGACAGTGCTACGTCGGCAAAACGAAGCCGAAAACAGGGAAACAGAGGGCATGGGAAGGTCCAGTAGCTCACCACGAACACGTTCAAGCAAGAATTAAGGCCGGAGAAGCAACGGTGAAGCGGGGCGGCGTTCACAGCGATCACGGCGGTGCGAGCAATGGCGACGGCGGTGTTCCAGTGGCTGTGGTGGACAAAACGAGCAATCAACAAGATATTAAGCACCATGGCATCACGGAGAAGCTGAAACAATGCTTCCCGAGATCAGAAGCTCATCGTAGAGTACTGGCCACGATGGCGCTCGCTCGACGGGGACTCTGCCGGCCACGAGGAAGAAGAGCGTGGTCAGCGAGTTCCCAGCAAAATCAGTCGACTACAGTTGGCTGGGTGGATGTGCAAGAGAAAGACAGAACTAGAACGGCGTTTACCAAGACGACCACGGCGCTAGGGAGACGGTGCGGGCTCGCCGGAGCTATGGCGGTGGCGTCGGGAAAACAGAGCAAGAGAACGGGGCCAACGGCGACGGCCTGGGCTAAATAGAGCAGCTCAGAAGCGCAAGGAAGCTGTGCTATGGCCTTCACTGTGCCAGCGCGACGCCAAAGACGGCCACGACCGCGCCTGGAAGCAAACCGAAGGTCGCCGCCGGTGTAGCTTGAGCGGTGAGTACTGTTCATCGAATTTACAAAATTGCCCTCCAGTTTGAAACTCAAATTACTCCCAAATTTTTGCAACAAGTCAAAAATCTCCAAAAATAAAAGTTGTTCAAAATCAAAAGTTCTACAACTTTGCTTTTATAACCATCTCCTAATTCGGTCTAGATTTTGAAATGAACTTTTGAATTTGAATAGGGAAATTTACCGAATTACGCCTTTTTGATTTACTCAAAAATTTTCTAAACAACTTGAAAAACTCCAAAAACAAACTTTGTATAACTTGCCAAGCTCTACACTTTTGCTTTTGGGCCCAACCCCAAAATATGCTTAGATTTTGAAATGGATTTTCAGGGTAGGGTTTAAATGTTGAAAAGCGGGGTTTTCTGGAAAAATTCAAAATCCAAACAAACATTGAACTTGAGTCAAACAATACAATGCAACACATACCACATAAATATATAAACTTGTTTTAGCGTATGCATCTCAAAGTTTCACCAAATGCCAAATGCTTTACAATGCATATGATGACATGTCAGATTTTAATATTTAAACACCCGAGGTGTTACATCTCCACTCTGACACGCTCCTCTCTCTCTCTCTCCTATGAGACTGTCTCCAATGGGCCGAACACAAATACGGGACGCATTCCTTCTTATAGGTCACGCATAGGGAAAAG